>NC_143039.1:75068614-75113614 GCF_057628025.1 Oncorhynchus mykiss | reverse complement strand
AATAGTAAGGGGCAACTTAACCTTGCAGAGAAATACCATTTTGATTCATGCTTGTCTTACACACACACACACACACACGTCTCCCAGGCATTTCAGGGTAATACAATCTATCTGGGTGGTGTGTATAATAAATCTCATCACTCTAATTCACATTTCACCTTATCTGAGCCTATAACACGGCTGGCTCCCTTTTGGCCCTGGGGGACGTTACGTAGAAGTTGTTTGTGTTTTTTAAAATATATTTGCCAGTTTGTCTTTCATCGTCAATAAGAATACAGTTTTTGAGGGAATAGGGTTCTAGAGGGAATAGGGTTCTAGAGGGAATAGGGTTCTAGAGGGAATGGGAATCTAGAGGGAATGGGGTTCTAGAGGGAATAGGGTTCTAGAGGGAATAGGGTTCTAGAGGGAATGGGGTTCTAGAGGGAATAGGGTTCTAGAGGGAATAGGGTTCTAGAGGGAATGGGAATCTAGAGGGAATGGGGTTCTAGAGGGAATAGGGTTCTAGAGGGAATGGGGTTCTAGAGGGAATGGGGTTCTAGAGGGAATAGGGTTCTAGAGGGAATAGGGTTCTAGAGGGAATGGGGTTCTAGAGGGAATAGGGTTCTAGAGGGAATGGGGTTCTAGAGGGAATAGGGTTCTAGAGGGAATAGGGTTCTAGAGGGAATAGGGTTCTAGAGGGAATAGGGTTCTAGAGGGAATGGGGTTCTAGAGGGAATGGGGTTCTAGAGGGAATAAGGTTCTTAAAAAAAAGCATCAAACCCTTAACTTGTGTAACCATGCCTTAAATAAAGGCACCAAAACAACAATCACATTTTCTGCTTTGCACTTTGTTTACAATTCTACAACACCTTGTTTAGCCTTGCAAAACACTACGCACTGTTTGTTACATTAGACACTTCTTTCAAGAGTTAAATCTCTTGCAATCATTGGGAAAACACTTCTACTCAAAATGCCTGAAATTGGCAACACACACACACACACACACACACACACACACACACACACACACACACACACACACACACACACACACACACACACACACACACACACACACACACACACACAAAAACACTTCTACAGTAATTGAACACCAATTAGTCTGAGCCTTACCACTACAAATAGACCTCAGGTAAGATCACCTCTTTGGTGAGAACTTTACAAACATGGAGGCAGTGAGAGCGAGAGGAAGAGGAAGATGTAGAGGACGAGAGAGGAGGACGAGGACGAGGACAAAGAAGGGGACCAGGCAATAGACGGAGACATATTTCTGACGACATTAGGGCCACTTTGTTGGACCATGTCATAAATCATGGCCTGACGATGAGGGAGGCAGAGAGTCCATCCCAACCTGAGTCGCTACACGGTAGCATCCATAATACGGACATTTAGACTGGAGAACAGGTATGTCTTCAAGGTGCATCACCTTGTGTGCTGCTGTTAGTCTGCCAGGAGTTCTCCATCACCATGCCACCCTCGGTGCTTACAATACTGCACACATAATCATATTACTGGAGGCACTACATAATGTAGTTGTGCAGGACGGACCAGAGCAGCCCTGGTTTGTTGTCATCTGGGATAATGTTAGTTTACACCGGGCTGCTCTGGCCAGGGACTCGTTCACCGACCACAATAACTTCACAGTTGTACAGGACGGACCAGAGCAGCCCTGGTTTGTTGTCATCTGGGATAATGTTAGTTTCCACCGGGCTGCTCTGGCCAGGGACTGGTTCACCAACCACAATAACTTCACAGTTGTACAGGACGGACCAGAGCAGCCCTGGTTTGTTGTCATCTGGGATAATGTTAGTTTACACCAGGCTGCTCTGGCCAGGGACTCGTTCACCGACCACAATAACTTCACAGTTGTACAGGACGGACCAGAGCAGCCCTGGTTTGTTGTCATCTGGGATAATGTTAGTTTCCACCGGGCTGCTCTGGCCAGGGACTGGTTCACCAACCACAATAACTTCACAGTTGTATAAGGCAGTTAACCCACTGTTCCTAGGCCGTCATTGGAAATAAGAATTTAATCTTATCTGACTTGCCTAGTATAATTTTTAAAATAAATAGCTAATGAGGTGGTGTGGCCAGACCCTAACACAAGGTGGGATCCATCCCCTAACAAATACCATTACGCTGTAATATTACTGTAATTATATTTGTTTCTGTGTAGTTTACAGTAACATATTGTATTGATTACTGTAATTCTACTTTTCTTTGTGTTTTGTTTGTTGTAAAAACCTGCAATGGCAACAAACAAAATAATCTGTATGTATTTTTTTCTGAAGCATTTCTATGTTTGGGTTTAATTGAAATGGTAGTAGATGTACTGTACTGGAACAATCTGTCTCAGAAGCCTGTATGAGAACATTAAAAAGGTTAACAAAGTAATAAAAGTACATCGATGTGTTGTATACAAGTACATTGGTGTGTTGTATACAAGTACATCAGTGTGTTGTATACAAGTACATCAGTGTGTTGTATACAAGTACATCAGTGTGTTGTATACAAGTACATCAGTGTGTTGTATACAAGTACATCAGTGTGTTGTATACAAGTACATCAGTGTGTTGTATACAAGTACATCAGTGTGTTGTACATAAGTACATCAGTGTGTTGTATACAAGTACATCAGTGTGTTGTATACAAGTACATCAGTGTGTTGTATACAAGTACATCAGTGTGTTGTATACAAGTACATCAGTGTGTTGTATACAAGTACATCAGTGTGTTGTATACAAGTACATCAGTGTGTTGTATACAAGTACATCAGTGTGTTGTACATAAGTACATCAGTGTGTTGTATACAAGTACATCAGTGTGTTGTACACAAGTACATCAGTGTGTTGTATACAAGTACATCAGTGTGTTGTACACAAGTACATCAGTGTGTTGTATACAAGTACATCAGTGTGTTGTATACAAGTACATCAGTGTGTTGTACATAAGTACATCAGTGTGTTGTATACAAGTACATCAGTGTGTTGTATACAAGTACATCAGTGTGTTGTACATAAGTACATCAGTGTGTTGTATACAAGTACATCAGTGTGTTGTATACAAGTACATCAGTGTGTTGTATACAAGTACATCAGTGTGTTGTACATAAGTACATCAGTGTGTTGTATACAAGTACATCAGTGTGTTGTACACAAGTACATCAGTGTGTTGTATACAAGTACATCAGTGTGTTGTACACAAGTACATCAGTGTGTTGTATACAAGTACATCAGTGTGTTGTATACAAGTACATCAGTGTGTTGTACACAAGTACATCAGTGTGTTGTACACAAGTACATCAGTGTGTTGTACACAAGTACATCAGTGTGTTGTACACAAGTACATCAATGTGTTGTATACAAGTACACCAGTGTGTTGTATACAAGTACATCAGTGTGTTGTATACAAGTACATCAGTGTGTTGTACACAAGTACATCAGTGTGTTGTACACAAGTACATCAGTGTGTTGTACACAAGTACACCAGTGTGTTGTATACAAGTACATCAGTGTGTTGTACACAAGTACACCAGTGTGTTGTATACAAGTACATCAGTGTCTTGTATACAAGTACACCAGTGTGTTGTATACAAGTACATCAGTGTGTTGTATACAAGTACATCAGTGTGTTGTATACAAGTACATCAGTGTGTTGTTGCTGCTTTGAACAAAGAAAATCCAATGGTGTATGTGTGTATCAATTTGTGACAAAAATTCAATTAAAAAAAAAGTCTAATTAAATTTTGACTGCAGAGTTTCATTTTGACATAGAAGTGAGACGTTTATCTCTGAGTGTTGCGTCTTATTTGGCTTGTTGTGTGTAGAGTTTTGACCCAACAAGCCAAATTCAGCAACAATTGTGTAAAGCAATTAACAAAAAAAAATGCAACTTTGGTATCTCTAGTACCTCCAAAGTAACAAATGTGTGTTGACTGTACAGCATTAAAAACACAATCAGCATTAGGCGAGTAACGGTTCAGAATGACAACGGCACATCTCAATGACAATTAAACGCAGTCATTCAAATCCTCCAGTGTGTGTTGACACACCCGTGCATCAAAGTAACATCATTAAAAAAAAAAAAAAAATCTCTCAGTTTAAGTTGAGATATATGCACGGGCTCCGTCTCTCTCCACCTCATCCTCCCGATGTCGGCCTTCTGCGTCCTGCGGCGAAAGGTGTCAGAGCTACAGTGGTGTTGGTCCGACCCATGAGACATTCTGAAAATCGGTCTTCTCGCCAAAACGTCGGTAGCCGTCCTAACAGTTTGGCCTATTATGACCATTCTAGGGAAATATAAGACTCTCGCGAACAAGACGGTGTGTCACGTGACTCGTCTGAAGGTAACTCGTTACCGTTTGGCCGTTTGTGAAGGTGTTAGTCAATGCCTGTCTATAAGCTCTAATAGTGAAGGTCAAATGTACTATTTTTTTTTTTAATCAAATAAAAGTTTTATTAAAATAAATCTATACTTACATTTCTAAATGGAATAGCTAAATGATCCATGGTATGACCATCTTAAAACAAAAGGCTTGGAATTTTAGAGGACACTGTCATTAAACACCTGTCATTAAACACCTGTCATTTAATATGACCAGGGCTTTTGAACAGAGCCTTGGGCCATGGTTCTATTTGGAGGGAATAGGGTTCTATTTGGAGGGAATCGGGTTCTATTTAGAGGGAATAGGGTTCTATTTGGAGGGAATCGGGTTCTATTTAGAGGGAATAGGGTTCTATTTAGAGGGAATAGGGTTCTATTTGGAGGGAATAGGGTTCTATTTAGAGGGAATAGGGTTCTATTTAGAGGGAATAGGGTTCTATTTAGAGGGAATAGGTTTCTATTTGGAAGGAATAGGGTTCTATTTAGAGGGAAAGGGGTTCTATTTGGAGGGAATAGGGTTCTATTTAGAGGGAAAGGGGTTCTATTTAGAGGGAAAGGGGTTCTATTTGGAGGGAATAGGGTTCTATTTGGAGAGAATAGGTTTCTATTTGGAAGGAATAGGGTTCTATTTAGAGGGAAAGGGGTTCTATTTGGAGGGAATAGGGTTCTATTTGGAGGGAATAGGTTTCTATTTAGAGGGAATAGGGTTCTATTTGGAGGGATTAGGGTTCTATTTGGAGGGAATAGGGTTCTATTTGGAGGAAATAGGGTTCTATTTAGAGGAAAACTCTGGGCCCTAGCTCAGAGAGAGAATAACATACCATCAAGGAGACTAGTTTATCCCAAGCGACTTAGGGATGCTTTTTCATATGGTTGGCCCTTGCGGGAATCGAACCCACAACTCAAATGTTGAAATGTACCAAGTCCACCAACTGAGCCACATAGGACCAATGCCACCTCTCTCTGGTCCAGCTAAGGTTTTCCTTGTGAGGGTACTGCTACAGATTAGTTTTGATTCTGTTAGGAAGATTCAGGGAGTATTCAGCCTTCCAATCATAACTCCACCCACAGACCTTTCCAGTCATAACCCCGCCCACAGACCTATCCACTCATAACCCCGCCCACAGACGTATCCACTCATAACCCCGCCCACAGACCTATCCAGTCATAACCCCGCCCACAAACCTATCCACTCATAACCCCGCCCACAGACTTATCCAGTCATAACCCCGCCCACAAACCTATCCCCTCATAACCCCGCCCACAGACGTATCCACTCATAACCCCGCCCACAAACCTATCCAGTCATAACCCCACCCACAAACCTATCCGCTCATAACCCCGCCCACAGACGTATCCACTCATAACCCCGCCCACAGACCTATCCAGTCATAACCCCGCCCACAAACCTATTCGCTCATAACCCCGCCCACAGACGTATCCACTCATAACCCCGCCCAGAGACCTATCCAGTCATAACCCCGCCCACAAACCTATCCGCTCATAACCCCGCCCACGGACGTATCCAGCTCGAAGGACCACAACATTGTGGCCAGATTGTACTTCTCTAGTCTGGGTACCAGTTTGTTTAGCTATCATTACACTCCTTGCTACTACTGTCATACTAAACAGACTGGCATATGACACGGGGTACATGGAGTGGAATGTTAGCTAAGCAGACTGGTATATGACACAGGGTACATGGAGTGGAATGTTAGCTAAGCAGACTGGTATATGACACGGGGTACAGGGAGTGGAATGTTAGCTAAACAGACTGGTATATGACACGGGGTACATGGAGTGGAATGTTAGCTAAACAGACTGGTATATGACACGGGGTACATGGAGTGGAATGTTAGCTAAACAGACTGGTACCCAGACTAGTGCTTCTCCCTTCAAAGCAGAAACTTTACCCATTTAATTTACCGTTCATCCTGAACCTAATTTACCATTAAAATCCTTAACCTAAATTTCCATGCATCCTAAACCTAAATTAAAAACAAATACCTCAAGGACATCCTAAAATGAGGTCATTTTGGTTCATGTCCAAACACAGTTCATTCTCTTCCTGTTTACTGCCCTCCCGTTGTTTCAGGTTCATTCTAACACAAGGCCTTTACTGCAGCCAGAGATAATAGATCCACAATGGAGGAGGCTGGGGAACAACCTCTGATTTACTATCAGTGTAAAATAATGAAACTGCGGCCCACAGCGGCTCTCCTGGAAGGTTTATCAGTAGAGCGGCGTCTTGCCTGGTCACAGAGAAGCCCATTTAGTGTGAAGAGAGACAGGTTTGGTGCACAGAGCCGATAGCAGAGTTGAATTATGACTGTATTTCATCTTTTTTATTTCTCTGTGATTGTCTGGGCTTGTTTTGTCCTCTGTGCTCTTTCCCATTCCCTCTCTCGTTCCCTCTCTCGTTCCATCTCTTCTCTGTCCCTAAGAAATGAGACTGACATCTCATTCCCTTTCTTCTCTATCCCTAGAGAATGAGACTGATATCTCATTCCCTCTCTTCTCTGTCCCTAAGAAATGAGACTGATATCTCCTTCCCGCTCTCATTCCCTCTTGTTTTATGTCCCTAAGGAATGAGACTGACATCTCATTCCATCTCTTCTCTGTCCCTAAGAAATGAGACTGACATCTCATTCCCTCTCTTCTCTGTCCCTAGGAAATGAGACTGACATCTCATTCCCTCTCTTCTCTGTCCCTAGGAAATGAGACTGACATCTCATTCCCTCTCTTCTCTATCCCTAGAGAATGAGACTGATATCTCATTCCCTCTCTTCTCTGTCCCTAAGAAATGAGACTGATATCTCCTTCCCGCTCTCATTCCCTCTTGTTTTATGTCCCTAAGGAATAAGATAGGCATCTCTCTCATTCTCTCTCTCGTTCCCTCTTCTCTGTCCCTAAGAAATGAGACTGACATCTCATTCCCTCTCTTCTCTGTCCCTAGAGAATGAGACTGACATCTCCTTCCCGCTCTCATTCCCTCTGTTGTTTCCTCTCTTCTCTGTCCCTAGGGAATGACACCTCTCTCTCATTCCCTCTCTTGTTCCCTCTCTTCTCTTTCCCTGGGGAATGACACCTCTCTCTCATTCCCTCTCTTCTCTGTCCCTGGGGAATGAGACCTACTTCTCGGACATGACGTTTATAAAAGAGTCTAGCGGTTTGGGATAATTTGGAAAAGACAGGCAAAACCAGGGAGGATGAGCATGTGTGGCTCAGATGGTAGAGCATGGTGCTTACAACACCAGGGTACTTACAACACCAGGGTACTTACAACAGCAGGGTACTTACAACAGCATGGTGCTTACAACACCAGGGTACTTACAACAGCAGGGTACTTACAACAGCAGGGTACTTACAACAGCAGGGTACTTACAACACAAGGGTACTTACAACACCAGGGTACTTACAACACCAGGGTGCTTACAACAGCAGGGTACTTACAACAGCAGGGTACTTACAACACAAGGGTACTTACAACAGCAGGGTACTTACAACAGCAGGGTACTTACAACAGCAGGGTACTTACAACACCAGGGTACTTACAACACCAGGGTACTTACAACAGCAGGGTACTTACAACAGCAGGGTACTTACAACAGCATGGTACTTACAACAGCATGGTGCTTACAACAGCAGGGTACTTACAACAGCAGGGTACTTACAACAGCAGGGTACTTACAACCGCATGGTACTTACAACACCAGGGTACTTACAACAGCATGGTACTTACAACACCAGGGTACTTACAACATCAGGGTACTTACAACACCAGGGTACTTACAACAGCATGGTACTTACAACACCAGGGTACTTACAACACCAGGGTACTTACAACACCAGGGTACTTACAACACCAGGGTACTTACAACACCAGGGTACTTACAACACAAGGGTACTTACAACACCAGGGTACTTACAACAGCAGGGTACTTACAACACCAGGGTACTTACAACACAAGGGTACTTACAACACCAGGGTACTTACAACAGCATGGTACTTACAACACCAGGGTACTTACAACACCAGGGTACTTACAACACCATGGTTGTGGGTTTGATTCCCACTGGAGTCCACTTGGAACAAAATAGAATGTACTAGAATGTATGAACTTACTCCTGGATGAATGGCTGAAATGAGCCGCAGGAGAAACAGATCAACGACATCGATCATAAATATTGTGCATGTCATCTTTTCCAGTTGCTCATGAACATTCAGATCAGACCAAACAGAATAGGAGTGTTAGTATGCAGATGTTTTTGATTTATTTTACCTTTATTTAACTAGAGCAAGTCAGTTAAGAACAAATTCTGATTTACCACGACGGCCCTCCTTTACCAAAGGCCTCCTGCGGGGGACGGGGGGCTGGGATTAAATTAAAATATAGGACAGAACACACGAACACACGACAAGAGAGACATAAGACAACAACATAACATGGCAGCAACACAAAACAGGGTACAAACATGATTGGGCACAGAAGGTAGAGACAACAATACATCACACAAAGCAGCCACAACTGTCAGTAAGAGTGTCCATGATTTTTTATTTTACCTTTATTTAACTAGGCAAGTTACCTTTAATTAACTAAGAACAAATTATTATTTTCAATGACGGCCTAGGAACAGTGGGTTAACTGCCTGTTCAGGGGCAGAACGACAGATTCGTACCTTGTCAGCTCGGGAGTTTGAACTTGTAACCTTCCGGTTACTAGTCCACCGCTCTAACCACTAGGCTACCCTGCCGCCCCATTGAGTCTTTGAATGAAGAGATAAAACTGTCCAGTTTGAGTGTTTTTTGCAGCTCGTTCCAGTCGCTAGCTGCAGCGAACTGAAAAGAGGAGCGACCCGGGGATGTGTGTGCTTCGGGGACCTTTAACAGAATGTGACTGGCAGAACGGGTGTTGTATGTGGAGGATGAGGGCTGCAGTAGATATCTCAGATAGGGGGGAGTGAGGCCTAAGAGGGTTTTATAAATAAGCATCAACCAGTGGATCTTGCGACGGGTATACAGAGATGACCAGTTTACAGAGGAGTATAGAGTGCAGTGATGTGTCCTATAAGGAACATTGGTGGCAAATCTGATGGCAGAATGGTAAAGAACATCTAGCTGCTCGAGAGCACCCTTACCTGCCGATCTATAAATTATTTCTCCGTAATCTAGCATGGGTAGGATGGTCATCTGAATCAGGGTTAGTTTGGCAGCTGGGGTGAAAGAGGAGCAATTACAATAGAGGAAACCAAGTCTAGATTTAATTTTAGCCTGCAGCTTTGATATGTACTGAGAGAAAGACTAGCCATACTCCCAAGGACCGTCCATACCGTCTAGCCATACTCCCAAGGACTTGTATGATGTGACTACCTCAAGCTCTTTTATTTCATTTATTTATCTGTTATTTTACCAGGTAAGTTGACTGAGAACACGTTCTCATTTGCAGCAACGACCTGGGGAATAGTTACAGGGGAGAGGAGGGGGATGAATGAGACAATTGTAAACTGGGGATTCTTAGGTGACCATGACGGTTTGAGGGTCAAATTGGGAATTTAGCCAGGACACCAGGGGCTCTAAACCCTCAGAGCTAGTAATCACACCTGTGGGAAGAATAACTCCACCCACAGACCTATCCAGTCATAACCCCGCCCACAGACCTATCCAGTCATAACCCCGCCCACAGACCTATCCAGTCATAACCCCGCCCCCAGACCTATCCATTCATAACTCCACCCACAGACCTATCCAGTCATAACCCCACCCACAGACCTATCCAGTCATAACTCCACCCACAGACCTATCCAGTCATAACTCCACCCACAGACCTATCCAGTCATAACTCCACCCACAGACCTATCCAGTCATAACTCCACCCACAGACCTATTCAGTTATAACTCCACCCACAGACCTATCCAGTCATAACTCCACCCACAGACCTATCCAGTCATAACTCCACCCACAGACCTATTCAGTCATAACTCCACCCACAGACCTATCCAGTCATAACTCCACCCACAGACCTATCCAGTCATAACTCCACCCACAGACCTATCCAGCCGTAACTCCACCCACAGACCTATCCAGTCATAACTCCACCCACAGACCTATCCAGTCATAACTCCACCCACAGACCTATCCAGTCATAACTCCACCCACAGACCTATCCAGTCATAACTCCACCCACAGACCTATCCAGTCATAACTCCACCCACAGACCTATTCAGTTATAACTCCACCCACAGACCTATCCAGTCATAACTCCACCCACAGACCTATCCAGTCATAACTCCACCCACAGACCTATTCAGTCATAACTCCACCCACAGACCTATCCAGTCATAACTCCACCCACAGACCTATCCAGTCATAACTCCACCCACAGACCTATCCAGCCGTAACTCCACCCACAGACCTATCCAGTCATAACTCCACCCACAGACCTATCCAGTCATAACTCCACCCACAGACATATCCAGTCATAACTCCACCCACAGACCTATCCAGTCATAACTCCACCCACAGACCTATCCAGTCATAACTCCACCCACAGACCTATCCAGTCATAACTCCACCCACAGACCTATCCAGTCATAACTCCACCCACAGACCTATCCAGTCATAACTCCACCCACAGACCTATCCAGTCATAACTCCACCCACAGACCTATCCAGTCATAACTCCACCCACAGACCTATCCAGTCATAACTACACCCACAGACCTATCCAGTCATAACTCCACCCACAGACCTATCCAGTCATAACTCCACCCACAGACCTATTCAGTCATAACTCCACCCACAGACCTATGCAGTCATAACTCCACCCACAGACCTATCCATTCATAACTCCGGGACATTCTTCTCACCACACCAAATTACCTTTGTTTTGGAGGTGTTCAGAACAAGGTTAAAAAGGCAGAGAAAGTTTGTTGGACACTAAGAAAGCTTTGTTCTAGAGCGTTTAACACAAAACATTTTTTTTGCGGTGTAGCCGTTAGCGATGACGCTAATGAAAAGTCTTCTAGTAGATAAATGAGCTTACCTCGCAGAATGAGATCCTGATTATTGTAAATCAATCCAGTGGGCATTTGTTTAGCTGTCTCTACCATCACAGGTGTGCTACAAAAACATCACTAAACAACACTCTCTTGCTATAGGCGCACACTGGAACTATAGTGGAACTACAACGAAGAAAATCTAAATTTCTCCATTTTCCCACACCTCATAAATTGTCCTATTAGAGTGTGACTGAGAGCAAAACCCGAAGAGAAAACATCCAGAGGAAAACAGAAACCTGGAAAAAAACGCCCAGAGGAAAACAGAAACCTGGAAAAAAAACCCAGAGGAAAACAGAAACCTGGAAAAACTAAAAACAAGAGAAAACTGAATTTTGGGGAGAGAAAAAAAGAAGCATTTAAGGATTTTATAGGGTCCTACATACCCTTACATACCCTTACAACGCTGGAGTCCAGTTTGGTCTCCTGAAGAACACTGAAGGACCAGTGTGGGGTTAACAGAATAGGACGGGGGAGGGGGGAAGGGGGGGGGGGGGGTTAAAAGGTTGACATCTCCAAAATGATGAGGAGACTGTTCAGTGATGAGCTCCAAAGTGATTATCATTATAAACAATTACATGTCAAGAGATTAAATTAATCTTCATTATTTCACAGCTACTTTAATGTTTGGTAATCCACAAATAAATAAATATGTTTTTGTTGATTAGATAAGCTTAGATTGTTTTAGACGAGAAACACGAGAGTGCTGTGAGCACGTGAGCGTGTGCGTGTGCGTGTGTGTGTGTGTGCGTGTGTGTGTGCGTGTGCGTGTGTGTGTGTGTGCGTGTGCGCGTGTGTGTGTGGCTCAGATAGTAGTGCATGGCACTTGTAATGCCAGGGTTGAGGGTTCAATTCCCATGCGGGACCAGTACCAATTGAAAGGTTTGCACTCACTACTGTCGTGGCTCTAGATAAGAGTGTCTGTGTTACGACTTCTATGAATGGTGAGTGGAGGAGTCAAGCGCAGAGAGCAGGTAATTCCGTACGTGGATATTTCATTCCAAAGACAGTAGAGCCACGGACATGCGAAACACCAGGGCGCATGAAACAACCCGTCCCAAAATACAACGGACTAAAACTGTCCGGAAAAATATAGATCACACTCATACACCAGATAACAGAGAACAAGCCCGCACAAATACCCAGCAGGCCTAGTGCCTTTAAATACCCTACAAACAAACACTAACTCAAAGCAGGTGTACCCAATTAAACCCAATAAACAGAAACAAACGGAAAGAGAATCAATGGCAGCTAATAGACCGACGACGACCGCCGCCCGAACAGGAAGAGGCACCACCTTCGGCGAGATTCGTGACAGTCTGCTAAATTCCTCAAATGTAAATGTAAGATCCAGCACTACTATAAGACAGTTTATCTGTGTACAATACCCCTGTGTGTGCCTTTAAATAAACCAGCCACCCTGCCTACAATATGCCCACCAGCTGCACCTCCACACGTTCTCCCTGGACAACATGCAGCTCCGCCGTTAACACAAACAGCACACTGCCACATTTGGGCTGTGTATGCCTGTCTCTCTCTGTCTTTTGACCAACAGACTTAATATATGTATGCCTGTCTCTCTCTGTCTTTTTTGACCAACAGACTTAATATATGTATGCCTGTCTCTCTCTGTCTTTTTGACCAACAGACTTAATATATGTATGCCTGTCTCTCTCTGTCTTTTTGACCAACAGACTTAATATATGTATGCCTGTCTCTCTCTGTCTTTCGACCAACAGACTTAATGACTTGACCTGAAATCACAAAAGAAAAGGTACTTTTGGATCAGAGGGTTACATCCCAAATGGCACCCTATAGGTCCTGGTCTAAAGTAGTGCACTACTACCCTATAGGCCCTGGTCTAAAGTAGTGCACTACTACCCTATAGACCCTGGTCTAAAGTAGTGCTCTACTACCCTGTAGACCCTGGTCTAAAGTAGTGCACTACTACCCTATAGGTCCTGGTCTAAAGTAGTGCACTACTACCCTATAGACCCTGGTCTAAAGTAGTGCTCTACTACCCTATAGACCCTGGTCTAAAGTAGAGCACTACTACCCTATAGGTCCTGGTCTAAAGTAGTGCACTCCTACCCTATAGACACTGGTCTAAAGTAGTGCACTCCTACCCTATAGACCCTGGTCTAAAGTAGTACCCTATAGACCCTGGTCTAAAGTAGTGCCCTATAGACCCTGGTCTAAAGTAGTGCACTACTACCCAATAGGCCCTGGTCTAAAGTAGTGCCCTACTACCCTATAGACCCTGGTCTAAAGTAGAGCACTACTACCCTATAGACCCTGGTCTAAAGTAGTGCACTACTACCATATGGGTCCTGCTCAAAAGTAGTGCACTACTACCCTATAGACCCTGGTCTAAAGTAGTGCACTCCTACCCTATAGACCCTGGTCTAAAGTAGTGCACTACTACCCTATAGGCCCTGGTCTAAAGTAGTGCACTACTACCCTATAGATCCTGGTCTAAAGTAGTGCACTCCTACCCTATAGACCCTGGTCTAAAGTAGTGCACTACTACCCTATAGGCCCTGGTCTAAAGTAGCGCACTACAACCCTATAGACCCTGGTCTAAAGTAGTGCCCTATAGACCCTGGTCTAAAGTAGTGCCTTATAGACCCTGGTCTAAAGTAGTGCACTAGTACCCTATAGACCCTGGTCTAAAGTAGTGCACTACTACCCTATAGATCCTGGTCTAAAGTAGTGCACTCCTACCCTATAGACCCTGGTCTAAAGTAGTGCACTACTACCCTATAGGCCCTGGTCTAAAGTAGCGCACTACTACCCTATAGACCCTGGTCTAAAGTAGCGCACTACTACCCTATAGACCCTGGTCTAAAGTAGTGCCCTATAGACCCTGGTCTAAAGTAGCGCACTACTACCCTATAGACCCTGGTCTAAAGTAGTGCCCTATAGACCCTGGTCTAAAGTAGTGCACTACTACCCTATAGGCCATGGTCTAAAGTAGCGCACTACTACCCTATAGACCCTGGTCTAAAGTAGTGCCCTATAGACCCTGGTCTAAAGTAGTGCACTCCTACCCTATAGACCCTGGTCTAAAGTAGCGCACTACTACCCTATAGACCCTGGTCTAAAGTAGTGCACTACTACCCTATAGGTCCTGGTCTAAAGTAGTGCACTCCTACCCTATAGACACTGGTCTAAAGTAGTGCACTCCTACCCTATAGACCCTGGTCTAAAGTAGTACCCTATAGACCCTGGTCTAAAGTAGTGCCCTATAGACCCTGGTCTAAAGTAGTGCACTACTACCCAATAGGCCCTGGTCTAAAGTAGTGCCCTACTACCCTATAGACCCTGGTCTAAAGTAGAGCACTACTACCCTATAGACCCTGGTCTAAAGTAGTGCACTACTACCCTATAGACCCTGGTCTAAAGTAGTGCACTCCTACCCTATAGACCCTGGTCTAAAGTAGTGCACTACTACCCTATAGGCCCTGGTCTAAAGTAGTGCACTACTACCCTATAGATCCTGGTCTAAAGTAGTGCACTCCTACCCTATAGACCCTGGTCTAAAGTAGTGCACTACTACCCTATAGGCCCTGGTCTAAAGTAGCGCACTACAACCCTATAGACCCTGGTCTAAAGTAGTGCCCTATAGACCCTGGTCTAAAGTAGTGCCTTATAGACCCTGGTCTAAAGTAGTGCACTAGTACCCTATAGACCCTGGTCTAAAGTAGTGCACTACTACCCTATAGATCCTGGTCTAAAGTAGTGCACTCCTACCCTATAGACCCTGGTCTAAAGTAGTGCACTACTACCCTATAGGCCCTGGTCTAAAGTAGCGCACTACTACCCTATAGACCCTGGTCTAAAGTAGCGCACTACTACCCTATAGACCCTGGTCTAAAGTAGTGCCCTATAGACCCTGGTCTAAAGTAGCGCACTACTACCCTATAGACCCTGGTCTAAAGTAGTGCCCTATAGACCCTGGTCTAAAGTAGTGCACTACTACCCTATAGGCCATGGTCTAAAGTAGCGCACTACTACCCTATAGACCCTGGTCTAAAGTAGTGCCCTATAGACCCTGGTCTAAAGTAGTGCACTCCTACCCTATAGACCCTGGTCTAAAGTAGCGCACTACTACCCTATAGACCCTGGTCTAAAGTAGCGCACTACTACCCTATAGACCCTGGTCTAAAGTAGAGCACTACTACCCTATGGGTCCTGCTCGAAAGTAGTGCACTACTACCCTATAGACCCTGGTCTAAAGTAGTGCACTACTACCCTATAGGTCCTGGTCTAAAGTAGTGCACTACTACCCTATAGACCCTGGTCTAAAGTAGAGCACTACTACCCTATGGGTCCTGCTCGAAAGTAGTGCACTACTACCCTATAGACCCTGGTCTAAAGTAGTGCACTACTACCCTATAGGTCCTGGTCTAAAGTAGTGCACTACTACCCTATAGACCCTGGTCTAAAGTAGTGCCCTATAGACCCTGGTCTAAAGTAGTACCCTATAGACCCTGGTCTAAAGTAGTGCACTACTACCCTATAGGCCCTTGTCTAAAGTAGCGCACTACTACCCTATAGACCCTGGTCTAAAGTAGTGCCCTATAGACCCTGGTCTAAAGTAGTGCCCTAAAGACCCTGGTCTAAAGTAGTGCCCTATAGACCCCGGTCTAAAGTAGTGCACTACTCCCCTATAGGTCCTGGTCTAAAGTAGAGCACTACTACCCTATAGACCCTGGTCTAAATTAGTGCCCTACTACCCTATAGACCCTGGTCTAAAGTAGTGCACTACTACCCTATAGACCCTGGTCTAAAGTAGCGCACTACTACCCTATAGACCCTGGTCTAAATTAGTGCCCTACTACCCTATAGACCCTGGTCTCAAGTAGTGCACTACTACCCTATAGGCCCTGGTCTAAAGTAGCGCACTACTACCCTATAGACCCTGGTCTAAAGTAGCGCACTACTACCCTATAGACCCTGGTCTAAAGTAGCACACTACTACCCTATAGACCCTGGTCTAAAGTAGTACACTACCACCCTATAGACCCTGGTCTAAAGTATTGCCCTACTACCCTATAGACCCTGGTCTAAAGAAGTGCACTACTACCCTATGGGTCCTGCTCGAAAGTAGTGCACTACTACCCTATAGACCCTGGTCTAAAGTAGTGCACTACTACCCTATAGACCCTGGTCTAAAGTAGTGCACTACTACCATATGGGTCCTGCTCAAAAGTAGTCCACTACTACCCTATAGACCCTGGTCTAAAGTAGTGCACTCCTACCCTATAGACCCTGGTCTAAAGTAGTGCACTACTACCCTATAGGCCCTGGTCTAAAGTAGTGCACTACTACCCTATAGATCCTGGTCTAAAGTAGTGCACTCCTACCCTATAGACCCTGGTCTAAAGTAGTGCACTACTACCCTATAGGCCCTGGTCTAAAGTAGCGCACTACAACCCTATAGACCCTGGTCTAAAGTAGTGCCCTGTAGACACTGGTCTAAAGTAGTGCCTTATAGACCCTGTTCTAAAGTAGTGCACTACTACCCTATAGACCCTGGTCTAAAGTAGCGCACTACTACCCTATAGACCCTGGTCTAAAGTAGCGCACTACTACCCTATAGACCCTGGTCTAAAGTAGTGCCCTATAGACCCTGGTCTAAAGTAGCGCACTACTACCCTATAGACCCTGGTCTAAAGTAGTGCCCTATAGACCCTGGTCTAAAGTAGTGCACTACTACCCTATAGGCCATGGTCTAAAGTAGCGCACTACTACCCTATAGACCCTGGTCTAAAGTAGTGCCCTATAGACCCTGGTCTAAAGTAGTGCACTACTACCCTATAGACCCTGGTCTAAAGTAACGCACTACTACCCTATAGACCCTGGTCTAAAGTAGCGCACTACTACCCTATAGACCCTGGTCTAAAGTAGCACACTACTACCCTATAGACCCTGGTCTAAAGTAGCGCACTACTACCCTATAGACCCTGGTCTAAAGTAGAGCACTACTACCCTATGGGTCCTGGTCTAAAGTAGCGCACTACTACCCTATAGACCCTGGTCTAAAGTAGCGCACTACTACCCTATAGACCCTGGTCTAAAGTAGCGCACTACTACCCTATAGACCCTGGTCTAAAGTAGCGCACTACTACCCTATAGACCCTGGTCTAAAGTAGCACACTACTACCCTATAGACCCTGGTCTAAAGTAGCGCACTACTACCCTATAGACCCTGGTCTAAAGTAGAGCACTACTACCCTATGGGTCCTGCTCGAAAGTAGTGCACCACTACCCTATAGACCCTGGTCTAAAGTAGTGCACTACCACCCTATAGGTCCTGGTCTAAAGTAGTGCACTCCTACCCTATAGACCCTGGTCTAAAGTAGCGCACTACTACCCTATAGACCCTGGTCTAAAGTAGTGCCCTATAGACCCTGGTCTAAAGTAGTGCACTACTACCCTATAGGCCCTTGTCTAAAGTAGCGCACTACTACCCTATAGACCCTGGTCTAAAGTAGTGCCCTATAGACCCTGGTCTAAAGTAGTGCCCTAAAGACCCTGGTCTAAAGTAGTGCCCTATAGACCCTGGTCTAAAGTAGTGCACTACTACCCTATAGGCCCTGGTCTAAAGTAGTGCCCTATAGACCCTGGTCTAAAGTAGCGCACTACTACCCTATAGACCCTGGTCTAAAG
Source organism: Oncorhynchus mykiss (assembly GCF_057628025.1). Taxonomy (NCBI): domain Eukaryota; kingdom Metazoa; phylum Chordata; class Actinopteri; order Salmoniformes; family Salmonidae; genus Oncorhynchus; species Oncorhynchus mykiss. Next base: position 75,095,499 of record NC_143039.1, on the reverse strand, counting down.
TAGCGCACTACTACCCTATAGACCCTGGTCTAAATTAGTGCCCTACTACCCTATAGACCCTGGTCTCAAGTAGTGCACTACTACCCTATAGACCCTGGTCTAAAGTAGTGCCCTATAGACCCTGGTCTAAAGTAGTGCACTACTACCCTATAGACCCTGGTCTAAAGTAGTGCCCTATAGACCCTGGTCTAAAGTAGCGCACTACTACCCTATAGACCCTGGTCTAAAGTAGCGCACTACTACCCTATAGACCCTGGTCTAAAGTAGCACACTACTACCCTATAGACCCTGGTCTAAAGTAGCACACTACTACCCTATAGACCCTGTTCTAAAGTAGCGCACCCTGGTCTAAAGTAGCGCACTACTACCCTATAGACCCTGGTCTAAATTTGTGCCCTACTACCCTATAGACCCTAGTCTCAAGTAGTGCACTACTACCCTATACCCTATAGGCCATGGTCTAAAGTAGCGCACTACTACCCTATAGACCCTGGTCTAAAGTAGTGCCCTATAGACCCTGGTCTAAAGTAGTGCACTACTACCCTATAGACCCTGGTCTAAAGTAGCGCACTCCTACCCTATAGACCCTGGTCTAAAGTAGCGCACTACTACCCTATAGACCCTGGTCTAAAGTAGAGCACTACTACCCTATGGGTCCTGCTCGAAAGTAGTGCACTACTACCCTATAGACCCTGGTCTAAAGTAGTGCACTACTACCCTATAGGTCCTGGTCTAAAGTAGTGCACTCCTACCCTATAGACCCTGGTCTAAAGTAGCGCACTACTACCATATAGATCCTGGTCTAAAGTAGTGCCCTATAGACCCTGGTCTAAAGTAGTACCCTATAGACCCTGGTCTAAAGTAGTGCACTACTACCCTATAGGCCCTTGTCTAAAGTAGCGCACTACTACCCTATAGACCCTGGTCTAAAGTAGTGCCCTATAGACCCTGGTCTAAAGTAGTGCCCTAAAGACCCTGGTCTAAAGTAGTGCCCTATAGACCCTGGTCTAAAGTAGTGCACTACTACCCTATAGGTCCTGGTCTAAAGTAGAGCACTACTACCCTATAGACCCTGGTCTAAATTAGTGCCCTACTACCCTATAGACCCTGGTCTAAAGTAGTGCACTACTACCCTATAGACCCTGGTCTAAAGTAGCGCACTACTACCCTATAGACCCTGGTGTCATGTTGTCTTGTCTCTGTCCTTTCCCTTCACCCTGTCTCCCTCTGCTGGTCGTGTCAGGTTACCTTTTCTCCCCTTCTTTCCCCCAGCTGTTCCCTGTCTCCTCCTAACTACCCATTCACCCCGTTCCCCACCTGTTCCCTTTTTCCCTCTGATTAGGTCCCTATATCTCCCTCTGTTTCTGCTCCTGTCCTTGTCGGATTCTTGTTTGTTTGTGTTTCATGCCTGAGCCAGACTATCGTCATGTTTGCTGTAACCTTGTCCTGTCCTGTCGGAATCTGCCGGTCTATCTGAGCCTACTTATGTTTTGTTATTAAAGAAGCTCTGTTTAAGTTAGTTCGCTTTTGGGTCCTCATTCACTCACCATAACAGAAGAATCCGACCAAGAATGGACCCAGCGACTTCGGATCCTCTCCACTCAGCCGTCGGGATCCAGGGAGCGATGCTAGGCAGACACGAGCAGGAAGTGTCTGCTGCTCGACATGCCGTTGAGACCCTGGCCACCCAAGTCTCCAACCTCACAGAACAGGTTCACCATCTCCGCCTCGATCCACCGGCCACTTCCAGGGCTTTCGAATCTCCGGAGCCCAGAATCAATAACCCGCCGTGTTACTCTGGGGAGCCCACTGAATGCCGCTCGTTCCTCACCCAGTGTGATATTGTGTTTTCTCTCCAGCCCAACACTTACTCCAGGAGCACTGCTCGTGTCGCCTACGTCATATCTCTCCTTATTGGACGGGCTCGTGAGTGGGGCACGGCAATCTGGGAGGCAAGGGCTGAGTGTACTAACCAGTATCAGGACTTTAAGGAGGAGATGATACGGGTTTTTGATCGATCTGTTTTTGGGGAGGAGGCTTCCAGGGCCCTGTCTTCCCTATGTCAAGGTAATCGATCCATAACAGACTACTCTATTGAGTTTCGCACTCTTGCTGCCTCCAGTGGCTGGAACGAGCCGGCTTTGCTCGCTCGTTTTCTGGAGGGTCTCCGCGCAGAGGTAAAGGATGAGATTCTCTCCCGGGAGGTCCCTTCCAGCGTGGATTCCCTGATTGAACTCGCTATTCGCATTGAGCGACGGGTTGATCTGCGTCACCGAGCTCGTGGAAAGGAGCTCGCGTTCTCCGTTGCCCCCCTCTCCGCATCACTACCATCTTCCTCTGCCGGCTCGGGAGCTGAGCCTATGCAGCTGGGAGGTATCCGCATCTCGACTAAGGAGAGGGAACGGAGAATCACCAACCGCCTCTGTCTCTATTGCGGTTCTGCTGGTCATTTTGTCACTTCATGTCCAGTAAAAGCCAGAGCTCATCAGTAAGCGGAGGGCTACTGGTGAGCGCTACTACTCCTGTCTCTCCTTCAAGATCCTGCACTACCTTGTCGGTCCATCTACGCTGGACCGGTTCGTCAGCTTCCTGCAGTGCCTTAATAGACTCTGGGGCGGAGGGCTGTTTTATGGACGAGACCTGGGCTCGGGAACATGACATTCCTCTCAGACAGTTAAGGGAGTCCACGGCCTTGTTCGCCCTGGATGGTAGTCCTCTCCCCAGGATTCAGCGTGAGACGCTACCTTTAACCCTCACTGTTTCTGGTAATCATAGCGAAACCATTTCTTTTTTGATTTTTCGTTCACCTTTTACACCTGTTGTTTTGGGCCATCCCTGGCTAGTTTGTCATAATCCTTCCATTAATTGGTCTAGTAATTCTATCCTCTCCTGGAACGTCTCTTGTCATGTGAAATGTTTAATGTCTGCTATCCCTCCTGTTTCCTCTGTCTCTTCTTCACAGGAGGAGCCTGGTGATTTGACAGGGGTGCCGGAGGAATATCACGATCTGCGCACGGTGTTCAGTCGGTCCAGGGCCACCTCTCTTCCTCCACACCGGTCGTATGATTGTAGTATTGATCTCCTTCCGGGAACCACTCCCCCCCGGGGTAGACTATACTCTCTGTCGGCTCCCGAACGTAAGGCTCTCGAGGATTATTTGTCTGTAGCTCTTGACGCCGGTACCATAGTCCCCTCCTCCTCTCCCGCCGGAGCGGGGTTTTTTTTTGTCAAGAAGAAGGACGGGTCTCTGCGCCCCTGCATAGATTATCGAGGGCTGAATGACATAACAGTTAAGAATCGTTATCCGCTTCCTCTTATGTCTTCAGCCTTCGAGATCCTGCAGGGAGCCAGGTTTTTCACTAAGTTGGACCTTCGTAACGCTTACCATCTCGTGCGCATCAGGGAGGGGGACGAGTGGAAGACGGCGTTTAACACTCCGTTAGGGCACTTTGAATACCGGGTTCTTCCTTTCGGCCTCGCTAACGCTCCAGCTGTCTTTCAGGCATTAGTCAATGATGTCCTGAGAGACATGCTGAACATCTTTGTTTTCGTTTACCTTGACGATATCCTGATTTTTTCACCGTCACTCCAGATTCATGTTCAGCACGTTCGACGTGTCCTCCAGCGCCTTTTAGAGAATTGTCTTTTTGTGAAGGCTGAGAAGTGCACTTTTCATGCCTCCTCCGTCACATTTCTCGGTTCTGTTATTTCCGCTGAAGGCATTAAGATGGATCCCGCTAAAGTCCAAGCTGTCATTGATTGGCCCGTCCCTAAGTCACGCGTCGAGCTGCAGCGCTTTCTCGGCTTCGCGAACTTCTATCGTCGTTTCATCCGTAATTTCGGTCAGGTGGCCGCTCCTCTCACAGCCCTTACTTCTGTCAAGACGTGCTTTAAGTGGTCCGTTTCCGCCCAGGGAGCTTTTGATCTCCTCAAGAATCGTTTTACATCCGCTCCTATCCTTGTTACACCTGACGTCTCTAGACAGTTCGTTGTCGAGGTTGACGCGTCAGAGGTGGGCGTGGGAGCCATTCTTTCTCAGCGCTCCCTCTCTGACGACAAGGTCCACCCATGCGCGTATTTTTCTCATCGCCTGTCGCCGTCGGAACGTAACTATGATGTGGGTAACCGCGAACTGCTCGCCATCCGGTTAGCCCTAGGCGAATGGCGACAGTGGTTGGAGGGGGCGACCGTTCCTTTTGTCGTTTGGACTGACCATAGGAACCTTGAGTACATCCGTTCTGCCAAACGACTTAATGCGCGTCAGGCGCGTTGGGCGCTGTTTTTCGCTCGTTTCGAGTTCGTGATTTCTTATCGTCCGGGCTCTAAGAACACCAAGCCTGATGCTTTGTCTCGTCTCTTCAGTTCTTCAGTAGCCTCCACTGACCCCGAGGGGATTCTCCCTGAGGGGCGTGTTGTCGGGTTGACTGTCTGGGGAATTGAGAGGCAGGTAAAACAAGCGCTCACTCACACTCCGTCGCCGCGCGCTTGTCCTAGGAACCTTCTTTTCGTTCCCGTTCCTACTCGTCTGGCCGTTCTTCAGTGGGCTCACTCTGCCAAGTTAGCCGGCCACCCTGGCGTTCGGGGTACGCTTGCTTCCATTCGCCAGCGTTTTTGGTGGCCCACCCGGGAGCATGACACGCGTCGTTTCGTGGCTGCTTGTTCGGTCTGCGCGCAGACTAAGTCCGGTAACTCTCCTCCTGCCGGCCGTCTCAGGCCGCTTCCTATTCCCTCTCGACCGTGGTCTCACATCGCCTTAGATTTTGTCACCGGACTGCCTTCGTCAGCGGGGAAGACTGTTATTCTTACGGTTGTCGATAGGTTCTCTAAGGCGGCCCATTTCATTCCCCTTGCTAAGCTTCCTTCTGCTAAAGAGACGGCACAAATCATCATCGAGAATGTTTTCAGAATTCATGGCCTTCCGTCAGACGTCGTTTCGGACAGAGGTCCGCAATTCACGTCTCAATTTTGGAGGGAGTTTTGCCGTTTGATTGGGGCTTCCGTCAGTCTCTCTTCCGGCTTTCACCCCCAGTCTAACGGTCAAGCAGAACGGGCCAATCAGACTATTGGTCGCATCTTACGCAGTCTTTCTTTTCGCAACCCTGCGTCTTGGTCAGAACAGCTCCCCTGGGCAGAATACGCCCACAACTCGCTTCCTTCGTCTGCGACCGGGCTATCTCCTTTTCAGAGTAGCCTCGGGTACCAGCCTCCGCTGTTCTCATCTCAGTTCGCCGAGTCCAGCGTCCCCTCCGCTCAGGCTTTTGTCCAACGTTGCGAGCGCACCTGGAAGAGGGTCAGGTCTGCACTTTGCCGTTATAGGACGCAGACTGTGAGGGCTGCTAATAAGCGTAGAACTAAGAGTCCTAGATATTGTCGCGGTCAGAGAGTTTGGCTCTCCACTCAGAACCTTCCCCTTAAGACGGCTTCTCGCAAGTTGACCCCGCGGTTCATTGGTCCGTTCCGTATTTCTCGGGTCATTAATCCTGTCGCAGTTCGACTTCTTCTTCCGCGATACCTTCGTCGCGTCCACCCGGTCTTCCACGTCTCCTGCATTAAGCCCGTTCTTCGCGCCCCCGCTCGTCTTCCCCCCCCCCCCCCCATCCTTGTCGAGGGCGCACCCATCTACAGGGTCCGCAGGATTTGGACATGCGTCCTCGGGGCCGTGGTCACCAGTACCTTGTCGATTGGGAGGGGTACGGTCCTGAGGAGAGGAGTTGGGTTCCCTCTCGGGACGTGCTGGACCGTGCGCTGATCGAGGATTTCCTCCGTTGCCGCCAGGTTTCCTCCTCGAGTGCGCCAGGAGGCGCTCGGTGAGTGGGGGGGTACTGTCATGTTGTCTTGTCTCTGTCCTTTCCCTTCACCCTGTCTCCCTCTGCTGGTCGTGTCAGGTTACCTTTTCTCCCCTTCTTTCCCCCAGCTGTTCCCTGTCTCCTCCTAACTACCCATTCACCCCGTTCCCCACCTGTTCCCTTTTTCCCTCTGATTAGGTCCCTATATCTCCCTCTGTTTCTGCTCCTGTCCTTGTCGGATTCTTGTTTGTTTGTGTTTCATGCCTGAGCCAGACTATCGTCATGTTTGCTGTAACCTTGTCCTGTCCTGTCGGAATCTGCCGGTCTATCTGAGCCTACTTATGTTTTGTTATTAAAGAAGCTCTGTTTAAGTTAGTTCGCTTTTGGGTCCTCATTCACTCACCATAACACCTGGTCTAAAGTAGCGCACTACTACCCTATAGACCCTGGTCTAAATTAGTGCCCTACTACCCTATAGACCCTGGTCTCAAGTAGTGCACTACTACCCTATAGGCCCTGGTCTAAAGTAGCGCACTACTACCCTATAGACCCTGGTCTAAAGTAGCGCACTACTACCCTATAGACCCTGGTCTAAAGTAGCACACTACTACCCTATAGACCCTGGTCTAAAGTAGTACACTACTACCCTATAGACCCTGGTCTAAAGTAGTGCCCTATAGACCCTGGTCTAAAGTAGTGCACTACTACCCTATAGGTCCTGGTCTAAAGTAGAGCACTACTACCCTATAGACCCTGGTCTAAATTAGTGCCCTACTACCCTATAGACCCTGGTCTAAAGTAGTGCACTACTACCCTATGGGTCCTGCTCGAAAGTAGTGCACTACTACCCTATAGACCCTGGTCTAAAGTAGTGCACTACTACCCTATAGACCCTGGTCTAAAGTAGTGCACTACTACCATATGGGTCCTGCTCAAAAGTAGTGCACTACTTCCCTATAGACCCTGGTCTAAAGTAGTGCACTCCTACCCTATAGACCCTGGTCTAAAGTAGTGCACTACTACCCTATAGGCCCTGGTCTAAAGTAGTGCACTACTACCCTATAGATCCTGCTCTAAAGTAGTGCACTCCTACCCTATAGACCCTGGTCTAAAGTAGTGCACTACTACCCTATAGGCCCTGGTCTAAAGTAGCGCACTACAACCCTATAGACCCTGGTCTAAAGTAGTGCCCTGTAGACCCTGGTCTAAAGTAGTGCCTTATAGACCCTGGTCTAAAGTAGTGCACTACTACCCTATAGACCCTGGTCTAAAGTAGCGCACTACTACCCTATAGACCCTGGTCTAAAGTAGCGCACTACTACCCTATAGACCCTGGTCTAAAGTAGTGCCCTATAGACCCTGGTCTAAAGTAGCGCACTACTACCCTATAGACCCTGGTCTAAAGTAGTGCCCTATAGACCCTGGTCTAAAGTAGTGCACTACTACCCTATAGGCCATGGTCTAAAGTAGCGCACTACTACCCTATAGACCCTGGTCTAAAGTAGTGCCCTATAGACCCTGGTCTAAAGTAGTGCACTACTACCCTATAGACCCTGGTCTAAAGTAGTGCACTACTACCCTATAGACCCTGGTCTAAAGTAGTGCACTACTACCCTATAGACCCTGGTCTAAAGTAGCGCACTACTACCCTATAGACCCTGGTCTAAAGTAGCACACTACTACCCTATAGACCCTGGTCTAAAGTTGTGCACTACTACCCTATAGACCCTGGTCTAAAGTAGTGCACTACTACCCTATAGGCCCTTGTCTAAAGTAGCGCAATACTACCCTATAGACCCTGGTCTAAAGTAGAGCACTACTACCCTATGGGTCCTGCTCGAAAGTAGTGCACTACTACCCTATAGACCCTGGTCTAAAGTAGTGCACTACTACCCTATAGACCCTGGTCTAAAGTAGTGCACTACTACCCTATAGACCCTGGTCTAAAGTAGTGCACTACTACCCTATAGGTCCTGGTCTAAAGTAGTGCACTCCTACCCTATAGACCCTGGTCTAAAGTAGCGCACTACTACCCTATAGACCCTGGTCTAAAGTAGTGCCCTATAGACCCTGGTCTAAAGTAGTACCCTATAGACCCTGGTCTAAAGTAGTGCACTACTACCCTATAGGCCCTTGTCTAAAGTAGCGCACTACTACCCTATAGACCCTGGTCTAAAGTAGTGCCCTATAGACCCTGGTCTAAAGTAGTGCCCTAAAGACCCTGGTCTAAAGTAGTGCCCTATAGACCCTGGTCTAAAGTAGTGCACTACTACCCTATAGGTCCTGGTCTAAAGTAGAGCTCTACTACCCTATTGACCCTGGTCTAAATTATTGCCCTACTACCCTATAGACCCTGGTCTAAAGTAGCGCACTACTACCCTATAGACCCTGGTCTAAAGTAGTGCACTACTACCCTATAGGCCCTGGTCTAAAGTAGTGCCCTATAGACCCTGGTCTAAAGTAGCGCACTACTACCCTATAGACCCTTGTCTAAAGTAGCGCACTACTACCCTATAGACCCTGGTCTAAATTAGTGCCCTACTACCCTATAGACCCTGGTCTCAAGTAGTGCACTACTACCCTATAGACCCTGGTCTAAAGTAGGGCACTACTACCCTATAGACCCTGGTCTAAATTAGTGCCCTACTACCCTATAGACCCTGGTCTCAAGTAGTGCACTACTACCCTATAGACCCTGGTCTAAAGTAGTGCACTACTACCCTATAGGCCCTGGTCTAAAGTAGTGCCCTATAGACCCTGGTCTAAAGTAGTGCACTACTACCCTATAGACCCTGGTCTAAAGTAGTGCACTACTACCCTATAGACCCTGGTCTAAAGTAGCACACTACTACCCTATAGACCCTGGTCTAAAGTAGCACACTACTACCCTATAGGACCTGGTCTAAAGTAGCACACTACTACCCTATAGACCCTGGTCTAAAGTAGCACACTACTACCCTATAGACCCTGGTCTAAAGTAGTGCCCTATAGACCCTGGTCTAAAGTAGTGCACTACTACCCTATAGACCCTGGTCTAAAGTAGCGCACTACTACCCTATAGACCCTGGTCTAAAGTAGTGCCCTATAGACCCTGGTCTAAAGTAGTGCACTACTACCCTATAGACCCTGGTCTAAAGTAGCGCACTACTACCCTATAGACCCTGGTCTAAAGTAGTGCACTACTACCCTATAGACCCTGGTCTAAAGTAGCGCACTACTACCCTATAGACCCTGGTCTAAAGTAGCGCACTACTACCCTATAGACCCTGGTCTAAAGTAGCGCACTACTACCCTATAGATCCTGGTCTAAAGTTGCGCACTACTACCCTATAGACCCTGGTCTAAAGTAGTGCACTACTACCCTATAGACCCTGGTCTAAAGTAGTGCCCTATAGACCCTGGTCTAAAGTAGTGCACTACTACCCTATAGACCCTGGTCTAAAGTAGTGCCCTATAGACCCTGGTCTAAAGTAGTGCACTACTACCCTATAGGCCCTGGTCTAAAGTAGTGCACTACTACCCTATAGACCCTGGTCTAAAGTAGCGCACTACTACCCTATAGACCCTGGTCTAAAGTAGTGCACTACTACCCTATAGACCCTGGTCTAAAGTAGCGCACTACTACCCTATAGACCCTGGTCTAAAGTAGCGCACTACTACCCTATAGACCCTGGTCTAAAGTAGCGCACTACTACCCTATAGATCCTGGTCTAAAGTTGCGCACTACTACCCTATAGACCCTGGTCTAAAGTAGTGCACTACTACCCTATAGACCCTGGTCTAAAGTAGCGCACTACTACCCTATAGACCCTGGTCTAAAGTAGCGCACTACTACCCTATAGACCCTGGTCTAAAGTAGCGCACTACTACCCTATAGACCCTGGTCTAAAGTAGTGCACTACTACCCTATAGACCCTGGTCTAAAGTAGCGCACTACTACCCTATAGACCCTGGTCTAAAGTAGTGCACTACTATCCTATAGACCCTGGTTTGGAACACATGTTCTACACTGCTCTGCATTCTCCTTTGTTTTATCAGTCTGTTGTATCACATCCATCCATGTCTCCGCAAACACTGAGACGTAGTTGTCCCTGAAAAAACTGAGGCTTATATTCAGGTACCCTAGTGGTTTGAGCATTGGGCCGGTAAATAACAACGTGTTCTTTAACTGACTTGCCTAGTTAAATAAAGATCAAATAAACATTTATGGGACACCGTGACAAAAGAACGCTTCGCAAAAGAAAACAACAATAAATGTTTGTTATTTGACGAGATAAAGTAGTCCGTCCTCTGTGCCAGTATGTTTTCCTCTGTGTCAGTATGTTTTCCTCTGTGTCAGTATGTTTTCCTCTGTGTCAGTATGTTTTCCTCTGTGTCAGTATGTTTTCCTCTGTTTGGTGCCAGTATGTTTTCCTCTGTGTCAGTATGTTTTCCTCTGTGTCAGTATGTTTTCCTCTGTGCCAGTATGTTTTCCTCTGTGTCAGTATGTTTTCCTCTGTGTCAGTATGTTTTCCTCTGTGCCAGTATGTTTTCCTCTGTGTCAGTATGTTTTCCTCTGTGCCAGTATGTTTTCCTCTGTGCCAGTATGTTTTCCTCTGTGTCAGTATGTTTTCCTCTGTGTCAGTATGTTTTCCTCTGTGCCAGTATGTTTTCCTCTGTGTCAGTATGTTTTCCTCTGTTTGGTGCCAGTATGTTTTCCTCTGTGTCAGTATGTTTTCCTCTGTGCCAGTATGTTTTCCTCTGTGCCAGTATGTTTTCCTCTGTGTCAGTATGTTTTCCTCTGTGTCAGTATGTTTTCCTCTGTGTCAGTATGTTTTCCTCTGTGTCAGTATGTTTTCCTCTGTGCCAGTATGTTTTCCTCTGTGCCAGTATGTTTTCCTCTGTGCCAGTATGTTTTCCTCTGTGCCAGTATGTTTTCCTCTGTGCCAGTATGTTTTCCTCTGTGCCAGTATGTTTTCCTCTGTGTCAGTGTGTTTTCCTCTGTGCCAGTATGTTTTCCTCTGTTTGGTGTCAGTATGTTTTCCTCTGTGTCAGTATGTTTTCCTCTGTGCCAGTATGTTTTCCTCTGTGTCAGTATGTTTTCCTCTGTGTCAGTATGTTTTCCTCTGTGCCAGTATGTTTTCCTCTGTGTCAGTATGTTTTCCTCTGTGTCAGTATGTTTTCCTCTGTTTGGTGCCAGTATGTTTTCCTCTGTGTCAGTATGTTTTCCTCTGTGTCAGTATGTTTTCCTCTGTTTGGTGCCAGTATGTTTTCCTCTGTGCCAGTATGTTTTCCTCTGTGTCAGTATGTTTTCCTCTGTGTCAGTATGTTTTCCTCTGTGCCAGTATGTTTTCCTCTGTGTCAGTATGTTTTCCTCTGTGCCAGTATGTTTTCCTCTGTTTGGTGTCAGTATGTTTTCCTCTGTGTCAGTATGTTTTCCTCTGTGCCAGTATGTTTTCCTCTGTGCCAGTATGTTTTCCTCTGTGTCAGTATGTTTTCCTCTGTGCCAGTATGTTTTCCTCTGTGCCAGTATGTTTTCCTCTGTGTCAGTATGTTTTCCTCTGTGTCAGTATGTTTTCCTCTGTGTCAGTATGTTTTCCTCTGTTTGGTGCCAGTATGTTTTCCTCTGTGCCAGTATGTTTTCCTCTGTGCCAGTATGTTTTCCTCTGTGCCAGTATGTTTTCCTCTGTGCCAGTATGTTTTCCTCTGTGCCAGTATGTTTTCCTCTGTGCCAGTATGTTTTCCTCTGTTTGGTGTCAGTATGTTTTCCTCTGTGCCAGTATGTTTTCCTCTGTGCCAGTATGTTTTCCTCTGTGCCAGTATGTTTTCCTCTGTGCCAGTATGTTTTCCTCTGTGCCAGTATGTTTTCCTCTGTTTGGTGTCAGTATGTTTTCCTCTGTGCCAGTATGTTTTCCTCTGTGCCAGTATGTTTTCCTCTGTTTGGTGTCAGTATGTTTTCCTCTGTGTCAGTATGTTTTCCTCTGTGCCAGTATGTTTTCCTCTGTGCCAGTATGTTTTCCTCTGTGCCAGTATGTTTTCCTCTGTGCCAGTATGTTTTCCTCTGTGCCAGTATGTTTTCCTCTGTGCCAGTATGTTTTCCTCTGTGCCAGTATGTTTTCCTCTGTGCCAGTATGTTTTCCTCTGTGCCAGTATGTTTTCCTCTGTGCCAGTATGTTTTCCTCTGTGCCAGTATGTTTTCCTCTGTGCCAGTATGTTTTCCTCTGTTTGGTGTCAGTATGTTTTCCTCTGTGCCAGTATGTTTTCCTCTGTGCCAGTATGTTTTCCTCTGTGCCAGTATGTTTTCCTCTGTGCCAGTATGTTTTCCTCTGTGCCAGTATGTTTTCCTCTGTGTCAGTATGTTTTCCTCTGTTTGGTGCCAGTATGTTTTCCTCTGTGCCAGTATGTTTTCCTCTGTGTCAGTATGTTTTCCTCTGTGTCAGTATGTTTTCCTCTGTGCCAGTATGTTTTCCTCTGTGTCAGTATGTTTTCCTCTGTGTCAGTATGTTTTCCTCTGTGTCAGTATGTTTTCCTCTGTGCCAGTATGTTTTCCTCTGTGCCAGTATGTTTTCCTCTGTGCCAGTATGTTTTCCTCTGTGCCAGTATGTTTTCCTCTGTGTCAGTATGTTTTCCTCTGTGTCAGTATGTTTTCCTCTGTGTCAGTATGTTTTCCTCTGTGTCAGTATGTTTTCCTCTGTTTGGTGCCAGTATGTTTTCCTCTGTGCCAGTATGTTTTCCTCTGTGCCAGTATGTTTTCCTCTGTGCCAGTATGTTTTCCTCTGTGTCAGTATGTTTTCCTCTGTGCCAGTATGTTTTCCTCTGTGCCAGTATGTTTTCCTCTGTGCCAGTATGTTTTCCTCTGTGCCAGTATGTTTTCCTCTGTTTGGTGTCAGTATGTTTTCCTCTGTGTCAGTATGTTTTCCTCTGTGCCAGTATGTTTTCCTCTGTGCCAGTATGTTTTCCTCTGTGCCAGTATGTTTTCCTCTGTGCCAGTATGTTTTCCTCTGTGTCAGTATGTTTTCCTCTGTTTGGTGCCAGTATGTTTTCCTCTGTGTCAGTATGTTTTCCTCTGTGCCAGTATGTTTTCCTCTGTGTCAGTATGTTTTCCTCTGTTTGGTGCCAGTATGTTTTCCTCTGTGTCAGTATGTTTTCCTCTGTGTCAGTATGTTTTCCTCTGTGCCAGTATGTTTTCCTCTGTGTCAGTATGTTTTCCTCTGTGTCAGTATGTTTTCCTCTGTGCCAGTATGTTTTCCTCTGTGTCAGTATGTTTTCCTCTGTGCCAGTATGTTTTCCTCTGTGCCAGTATGTTTTCCTCTGTTTGGTGCCAGTATGTTTTCCTCTGTGTCAGTATGTTTTCCTCTGTGCCAGTATGTTTTCCTCTGTGCCAGTATGTTTTCCTCTGTGCCAGTATGTTTTCCTCTGTGTCAGTGTGTTTTCCTCTGTGTCAGTATGTTTTCCTCTGTGTCAGTATGTTTTCCTCTGTGCCAGTATGTTTTCCTCTGTTTGGTGCCAGTATGTTTTCCTCTGTGCCAGTATGTTTTCCTCTGTGCCAGTATGTTTTCCTCTGTGCCAGTATGTTTTCCTCTGTGTCAGTATGTTTTCCTCTGTGTCAGTATGTTTTCCTCTGTTTGGTGTCAGTATGTTTTCCTCTGTGTCAGTATGTTTTCCTCTGTGCCAGTATGTTTTCCTCTGTGCCAGTATGTTTTCCTCTGTGCCAGTATGTTTTCCTCTGTGCCCGTATGTTTTCCTCTGTGCCAGTATGTTTTCCTCTGTGCCAGTATGTTTTCCTCTGTGCCAGTATGTTTTCCTCTGTGTCAGTATGTTTTCCTCTGTGTCAGTATGTTTTCCTCTGTGTCAGTATGTTTTCCTCTGTTTGGTGTCAGTATGTTTTCCTCTGTGTCAGTATGTTTTCCTCTGTGTCAGTATGTTTTCCTCTGTGTCAGTATGTTTTCCTCTGTGTCAGTATGTTTTCCTCTGTGCCAGTATGTTTTCCTCTGTGCCAGTATGTTTTCCTCTGTGTCAGTATGTTTTCCTCTGTGCCAGTATGTTTTCCTCTGTGTCAGTATGTTTTCCTCTGTGTCAGTATGTTTTCCTCTGTTTGGTGTCAGTATGTTTTCCTCTGTGTCAGTATGTTTTCCTCTGTGCCAGTATGTTTTCCTCTGTGCCAGTATGTTTTCCTCTGTGTCAGTATGTTTTCCTCTGTGCCAGTATGTTTTCCTCTGTGTCAGTATGTTTTCCTCTGTGTCAGTATGTTTTCCTCTGTGTCAGTATGTTTTCCTCTGTGTCAGTATGTTTTCCTCTGTGTCAGTATGTTTTCCTCTGTGTCAGTATGTTTTCCTCTGTTTGGTGTCAGTATGTTTTCCTCTGTGTCAGTATGTTTTCCTCTGTGCCAGTATGTTTTCCTCTGTGCCAGTATGTTTTCCTCTGTGTCAGTATGTTTTCCTCTGTGTCAGTATGTTTTCCTCTGTTTGGTGTCAGTATGTTTTCCTCTGTGTCAGTATGTTTTCCTCTGTTTGGTGTCAGTATGTTTTCCTCTGTGCCAGTATGTTTTCCTCTGTGCCAGTATGTTTTCCTCTGTGCCAGTATGTTTTCCTCTGTGCCAGTATGTTTTCCTCTGTGTCAGTATGTTTTCCTCTGTGCCAGTATGTTTTCCTCTGTGCCAGTATGTTTTCCTCTGTGTCAGTATGTTTTCCTCTGTGTCAGTATGTTTTCCTCTGTGTCAGTATGTTTTCCTCTGTGCCAGTATGTTTTCCTCTGTGCCAGTATGTTTTCCTCTGTGTCAGTATGTTTTCCTCTGTGCCAGTATGTTTTCCTCTGTGCCAGTATGTTTTCCTCTGTGTCAGTATGTTTTCCTCTGTGCCAGTATGTTTTCCTCTGTGCCAGTATGTTTTCCTCTGTGTCAGTATGTTTTCCTCTGTGTCAGTATGTTTTCCTCTGTGTCAGTATGTTTTCCTCTGTGCCAGTATGTTTTCCTCTGTGTCAGTATGTTTTCCTCTGTGTCAGTATGTTTTCCTCTGTGTCAGTATGTTTTCCTCTGTGCCAGTATGTTTTCCTCTGTGCCAGTATGTTTTCCTCTGTGCCAGTATGTTTTCCTCTGTGTCAGTATGTTTTCCTCTGTGTCAGTATGTTTTCCTCTGTGTCAGTATGTTTTCCTCTGTGCCAGTATGTTTTCCTCTGTGTCAGTATGTTTTCCTCTGTGTCAGTATGTTTTCCTCTGTGCCAGTATGTTTTCCTCTGTTTGGTGCCAGTATGTTTTCCTCTGTGTCAGTATGTTTTCCTCTGTGTCAGTATGTTTTCCTCTGTGTCAGTATGTTTTCCTCTGTGCCAGTATGTTTTCCTCTGTGTCAGTATGTTTTCCTCTGTGCCAGTATGTTTTCCTCTGTGTCAGTATGTTTTCCTCTGTGCCAGTATGTTTTCCTCTGTGCCAGTATGTTTTCCTCTGTGCCAGTATGTTTTCCTCTGTGCCAGTATGTTTTCCTCTGTGCCAGTATGTTTTCCTCTGTTTGGTGTCAGTATGTTTTCCTCTGTGTCAGTATGTTTTCCTCTGTGCCAGTATGTTTTCCTCTGTGCCAGTATGTTTTCCTCTGTGCCAGTATGTTTTCCTCTGTTTGGTGTCAGTATGTTTTCCTCTGTGTCAGTATGTTTTCCTCTGTGTCAGTATGTTTTCCTCTGTGCCAGTATGTTTTCCTCTGTGTCAGTATGTTTTCCTCTGTGTCAGTATGTTTTCCTCTGTGTCAGTATGTTTTCCTCTGTGTCAGTATGTTTTCCTCTGTGCCAGTATGTTTTCCTCTGTTTGGTGCCAGTATGTTTTCCTCTGTGTCAGTATGTTTTCCTCTGTGCCAGTATGTTTTCCTCTGTGTCAGTATGTTTTCCTCTGTGCCAGTATGTTTTCCTCTGTTTGGTGCCAGTATGTTTTCCTCTGTGTCAGTATGTTTTCCTCTGTGCCAGTATGTTTTCCTCTGTTTGGTGTCAGTATGTTTTCCTCTGTGCCAGTATGTTTTCCTCTGTGCCAGTATGTTTTCCTCTGTGTCAGTATGTTTTCCTCTGTGCCAGTATGTTTTCCTCTGTGTCAGTATGTTTTCCTCTGTTTGGTGCCAGTATGTTTTCCTCTGTGCCAGTATGTTTTCCTCTGTGCCAGTATGTTTTCCTCTGTTTGGTGCCAGTATGTTTTCCTCTGTGCCAGTATGTTTTCCTCTGTGCCAGTATGTTTTCCTCTGTGCCAGTATGTTTTCCTCTGTGCCAGTATGTTTTCCTCTGTGTCAGTATGTTTTCCTCTGTTTGGTGCCAGTATGTTTTCCTCTGTGCCAGTATGTTTTCCTCTGTGCCAGTATGTTTTCCTCTGTGTCAGTATGTTTTCCTCTGTTTGGTGCCAGTATGTTTTCCTCTGTGTCAGTATGTTTTCCTCTGTGCCAGTATGTTTTCCTCTGTGCCAGTATGTTTTCCTCTGTGCCAGTATGTTTTCCTCTGTGCCAGTATGTTTTCCTCTGTTTGGTGTCAGTATGTTTTCCTCTGTGTCAGTATGTTTTCCTCTGTGTCAGTATGTTTTCCTCTGTGTCAGTATGTTTTCCTCTGTGTCAGTATGTTTTCCTCTGTGCCAGTATGTTTTCCTCTGTGCCAGTATGTTTTCCTCTGTGCCAGTATGTTTTCTTCTGTTTGGTGCCAGTATGTTTTCCTCTGTGTCAGTATGTTTTCCTCTGTGCCAGTATGTTTTCCTCTGTGTCAGTATGTTTTCCTCTGTGTCAGTATGTTTTCCTCTGTGCCAGTATGTTTTCCTCTGTGCCAGTATGTTTTCCTCTGTTTGGTGCCAGTATGTTTTCCTCTGTGCCAGTATGTTTTCCTCTGTGCCAGTATGTTTTCCTCTGTGCCAGTATGTTTTCCTCTGTTTGGTGCCAGTATGTTTTCCTCTGTGCCAGTATGTTTTCCTCTGTGCCAGTATGTTTTCCTCTGTTTGGTGCCAGTATGTTTTCCTCTGTGCCAGTATGTTTTCCTCTGTGCCAGTATGTTTTCCTCTGTTTGGTGCCAGTATGTTTTCCTCTGTGCCAGTATGTTTTCCTCTGTGTCAGTATGTTTTCCTCTGTGCCAGTATGTTTTCCTCTGTGTCAGTATGTTTTCCTCTGTGTCAGTATGTTTTCCTCTGTGTCAGTATGTTTTCCTCTGTGTCAGTATGTTTTCCTCTGTGTCAGTATGTTTTCCTCTGTGTCAGTATGTTTTCCTCTGTGCCAGTATGTTTTCCTCTGTGCCAGTATGTTTTCCTCTGTGC
The DNA here is from genome assembly GCF_057628025.1 of Oncorhynchus mykiss. NCBI lineage: Eukaryota > Metazoa > Chordata > Actinopteri > Salmoniformes > Salmonidae > Oncorhynchus > Oncorhynchus mykiss. The sequence goes on along the minus strand of NC_143039.1, from coordinate 75,078,477 downwards.
CAGTATGTTTTCCTCTGTGCCAGTATGTTTTCCTCTGTGCCAGTATGTTTTCCTCTGTGTCAGTATGTTTTCCTCTGTGTCAGTATGTTTTCCTCTGTTTGGTGCCAGTATGTTTTCCTCTGTGCCAGTATGTTTTCCTCTGTGCCAGTATGTTTTCCTCTGTGTCAGTATGTTTTCCTCTGTGTCAGTATGTTTTCCTCTGTGTCAGTATGTTTTCCTCTGTGTCAGTATGTTTTCCTCTGTGCCAGTATGTTTTCCTCTGTGTCAGTATGTTTTCCTCTGTGTCAGTATGTTTTCCTCTGTTTGGTGTCAGTATGTTTTCCTCTGTTTGGTGTCAGTATGTTTTCCTCTGTTTGGTGTCAGTATGTTTTCCTCTGTTTGGTGCCAGTATGTTTTCCTCTGTGCCAGTATGTTTTCCTCTGTGCCAGTATGTTTTCCTCTGTTTGGTGCCAGTATGTTTTCCTCTGTGCCAGTATGTTTTCCTCTGTGCCAGTATGTTTTCCTCTGTGCCAGTATGTTTTCCTCTGTGCCAGTATGTTTTCCTCTGTGTCAGTATGTTTTCCTCTGTGCCAGTATGTTTTCCTCTGTTTGGTGCCAGTATGTTTTCCTCTGTGTCAGTATGTTTTCCTCTGTTTGGTGCCAGTATGTTTTCCTCTGTGCCAGTATGTTTTCCTCTGTGCCAGTATGTTTTCCTCTGTGCCAGTATGTTTTCCTCTGTTTGGTGCCAGTATGTTTTCCTCTGTGTCAGTATGTTTTCCTCTGTGTCAGTATGTTTTCCTCTGTGTCAGTATGTTTTCCTCTGTTTGGTGTCAGTATGTTTTCCTCTGTGTCAGTATGTTTTCCTCTGTGTCAGTATGTTTTCCTCTGTGCCAGTATGTTTTCCTCTGTGCCAGTGTGTTTTCCTCTGTGTCAGTATGTTTTCCTCTGTGCCAGTATGTTTTCCTCTGTGCCAGTATGTTTTCCTCTGTGTCAGTATGTTTTCCTCTGTGTCAGTATGTTTTCCTCTGTGCCAGTATGTTTTCCTCTGTGCCAGTATGTTTTCCTCTGTGCCAGTATGTTTTCCTCTGTGTCAGTATGTTTTCCTCTGTGCCAGTATGTTTTCCTCTGTGCCAGTATGTTTTCCTCTGTGCCAGTATGTTTTCCTCTGTGCCAGTATGTTTTCCTCTGTGTCAGTATGTTTTCCTCTGTGTCAGTATGTTTTCCTCTGTGCCAGTATGTTTTCCTCTGTGCCAGTATGTTTTCCTCTGTGTCAGTATGTTTTCCTCTGTGTCAGTATGTTTTCCTCTGTGCCAGTATGTTTTCCTCTGTGTCAGTATGTTTTCCTCTGTGTCAGTATTATTTCCTCTGTGTCAGTATGTTTTCCTCTGTGCCAGTATGTTTTCCTCTGTTTGGTGTCAGTATGTTTTCCTCTGTGCCAGTATGTTTTCCTCTGTTTGGTGTCAGTATGTTTTCCTCTGTGCCAGTATGTTTTCCTCTGTTTGGTGTCAGTATGTTTTCCTCTGTGTCAGTATGTTTTCCTCTGTGTCAGTATGTTTTCCTCTGTGTCAGTATGTTTTCCTCTGTGTCAGTATGTTTTCCTCTGTGTCAGTATGTTTTCCTCTGTGCCAGTATGTTTTCCTCTGTTTGGTGTCAGTATGTTTTCCTCTGTGTCAGTATGTTTTCCTCTGTGCCAGTATGTTTTCCTCTGTGCCAGTATGTTTTCCTCTGTGCCAGTATGTTTTCCTCTGTGTCAGTATGTTTTCCTCTGTGTCAGTATGTTTTCCTCTGTGCCAGTATGTTTTCCTCTGTGCCAGTATGTTTTCCTCTGTGCCAGTATGTTTTCCTCTGTGCCAGTATGTTTTCCTCTGTGCCAGTATGTTTTCCTCTGTGTCAGTATGTTTTCCTCTGTGTCAGTATGTTTTCCTCTGTGCCAGTATGTTTTCCTCTGTGCCAGTATGTTTTCCTCTGTGCCAGTATGTTTTCCTCTGTGTCAGTATGTTTTCCTCTGTGCCAGTATGTTTTCCTCTGTGCCAGTATGTTTTCCTCTGTGTCAGTATGTTTTCCTCTGTGTCAGTATGTTTTCCTCTGTGCCAGTATGTTTTCCTCTGTGCCAGTATGTTTTCCTCTGTGCCAGTATGTTTTCCTCTGTGTCAGTATGTTTTCCTCTGTGCCAGTATGTTTTCCTCTGTGTCAGTATGTTTTCCTCTGTGTCAGTATGTTTTCCTCTGTTTGGTGTCAGTATGTTTTCCTCTGTGCCAGTATGTTTTCCTCTGTGCCAGTATGTTTTCCTCTGTTTGGTGCCAGTATGTTTTCCTCTGTGTCAGTATGTTTTCCTCTGTGTCAGTATGTTTTCCTCTGTGCCAGTATGTTTTCCTCTGTGCCAGTATGTTTTCCTCTGTGCCAGTATGTTTTCCTCTGTGCCAGTATGTTTTCCTCTGTGCCAGTATGTTTTCCTCTGTGTCAGTATGTTTTCCTCTGTGTCAGTATGTTTTCCTCTGTGTCAGTATGTTTTCCTCTGTGCCAGTATGTTTTCCTCTGTGCCAGTATGTTTTCCTCTGTGTCAGTATGTTTTCCTCTGTGTCAGTATGTTTTCCTCTGTGTCAGTATGTTTTCCTCTGTGTCAGTATGTTTTCCTCTGTGCCAGTATGTTTTCCTCTGTTTGGTGCCAGTATGTTTTCCTCTGTGCCAGTATGTTTTCCTCTGTGCCAGTATGTTTTCCTCTGTGCCAGTATGTTTTCCTCTGTGTCAGTATGTTTTCCTCTGTGCCAGTATGTTTTCCTCTGTGTCAGTATGTTTTCCTCTGTGCCAGTATGTTTTCCTCTGTGCCAGTATGTTTTCCTCTGTGTCAGTATGTTTTCCTCTGTGTCAGTATGTTTTCCTCTGTGCCAGTATGTTTTCCTCTGTGCCAGTATGTTTTCCTCTGTGTCAGTATGTTTTCCTCTGTTTGGTGCCAGTATGTTTTCCTCTGTGTCAGTATGTTTTCCTCTGTGTCAGTATGTTTTCCTCTGTTTGGTGCCAGTATGTTTTCCTCTGTGTCAGTATGTTTTCCTCTGTGCCAGTATGTTTTCCTCTGTGTCAGTATGTTTTCCTCTGTTTGGTGCCAGTATGTTTTCCTCTGTGTCAGTATGTTTTCCTCTGTGTCAGTATGTTTTCCTCTGTGCCAGTATGTTTTCCTCTGTGTCAGTATGTTTTCCTCTGTTTGGTGCCAGTATGTTTTCCTCTGTGCCAGTATGTTTTCCTCTGTGTCAGTATGTTTTCCTCTGTGCCAGTATGTTTTCCTCTGTGTCAGTATGTTTTCCTCTGTGCCAGTATGTTTTCCTCTGTGTCAGTATGTTTTCCTCTGTGCCAGTATGTTTTCCTCTGTGCCAGTATGTTTTCCTCTGTGCCAGTATGTTTTCCTCTGTGCCAGTATGTTTTCCTCTGTGTCAGTATGTTTTCCTCTGTGCCAGTATGTTTTCCTCTGTGCCAGTATGTTTTCCTCTGTTTGGTGTCAGTATGTTTTCCTCTGTGCCAGTATGTTTTCCTCTGTGTCAGTATGTTTTCCTCTGTGTCAGTATGTTTTCCTCTGTGTCAGTATGTTTTCCTCTGTGCCAGTATGTTTTCCTCTGTGCCAGTATGTTTTCCTCTGTGTCAGTATGTTTTCCTCTGTGTCAGTATGTTTTCCTCTGTGTCAGTATGTTTTCCTCTGTGTCAGTATGTTTTCCTCTGTTTGGTGTCAGTATGTTTTCCTCTGTGTCAGTATGTTTTCCTCTGTGCCAGTATGTTTTCCTCTGTGCCAGTGTGTTTTCCTCTGTGTCAGTATGTTTTCCTCTGTGCCAGTATGTTTTCCTCTGTGCCAGTATGTTTTCCTCTGTGTCAGTATGTTTTCCTCTGTGCCAGTATGTTTTCCTCTGTGCCAGTATGTTTTCCTCTGTGCCAGTATGTTTTCCTCTGTGTCAGTATGTTTTCCTCTGTGTCAGTATGTTTTCCTCTGTGTCAGTATGTTTTCCTCTGTGCCAGTATGTTTTCCTCTGTGCCAGTGTGTTTTCCTCTGTGTCAGTATGTTTTCCTCTGTGTCAGTATGTTTTCCTCTGTGCCAGTATGTTTTCCTCTGTGCCAGTATGTTTTCCTCTGTGTCAGTATGTTTTCCTCTGTGCCAGTATGTTTTCCTCTGTTTGGTGCCAGTATGTTTTCCTCTGTGCCAGTATGTTTTCCTCTGTGCCAGTATGTTTTCCTCTGTGCCAGTATGTTTTCCTCTGTGCCAGTATGTTTTCCTCTGTGCCAGTATGTTTTCCTCTGTGCCAGTATGTTTTCCTCTGTGTCAGTATGTTTTCCTCTGTGCCAGTATGTTTTCCTCTGTGTCAGTATGTTTTCCTCTGTGTCAGTATGTTTTCCTCTGTTTGGTGTCAGTATGTTTTCCTCTGTGCCAGTATGTTTTCCTCTGTGCCAGTATGTTTTCCTCTGTGTCAGTATGTTTTCCTCTGTGTCAGTATGTTTTCCTCTGTGCCAGTATGTTTTCCTCTGTGCCAGTATGTTTTCCTCTGTGTCAGTATGTTTTCCTCTGTGTCAGTATGTTTTCCTCTGTGTCAGTATGTTTTCCTCTGTGTCAGTATGTTTTCCTCTGTTTGGTGTCAGTATGTTTTCCTCTGTGTCAGTATGTTTTCCTCTGTGCCAGTATGTTTTCCTCTGTGCCAGTATGTTTTCCTCTGTGCCAGTATGTTTTCCTCTGTGTCAGTATGTTTTCCTCTGTGCCAGTATGTTTTCCTCTGTGTCAGTATGTTTTCCTCTGTGTCAGTATGTTTTCCTCTGTGTCAGTATGTTTTCCTCTGTGTCAGTATGTTTTCCTCTGTGTCAGTATGTTTTCCTCTGTGTCAGTATGTTTTCCTCTGTGCCAGTATGTTTTCCTCTGTGCCAGTGTGTTTTCCTCTGTGTCAGTATGTTTTCCTCTGTGCCAGTATGTTTTCCTCTGTGCCAGTATGTTTTCCTCTGTGCCAGTATGTTTTCCTCTGTGTCAGTATGTTTTCCTCTGTGCCAGTATGTTTTCCTCTGTGTCAGTATGTTTTCCTCTGTGCCAGTATGTTTTCCTCTGTGCCAGTATGTTTTCCTCTGTGTCAGTATGTTTTCCTCTGTGCCAGTATGTTTTCCTCTGTGCCAGTATGTTTTCCTCTGTGTCAGTATGTTTTCCTCTGTGCCAGTATGTTTTCCTCTGTGCCAGTATGTTTTCCTCTGTGTCAGTATGTTTTCCTCTGTGCCAGTATGTTTTCCTCTGTGCCAGTATGTTTTCCTCTGTGTCAGTATGTTTTCCTCTGTGCCAGTATGTTTTCCTCTGTGCCAGTATGTTTTCCTCTGTGCCAGTATGTTTTCCTCTGTTTGGTGCCAGTATGTTTTCCTCTGTGTCAGTATGTTTTCCTCTGTGCCAGTATGTTTTCCTCTGTGTCAGTATGTTTTCCTCTGTGCCAGTATGTTTTCCTCTGTGCCAGTATGTTTTCCTCTGTGTCAGTATGTTTTCCTCTGTGCCAGTATGTTTTCCTCTGTGCCAGTATGTTTTCCTCTGTGCCAGTATGTTTTCCTCTGTGTCAGTATGTTTTCCTCTGTGCCAGTATGTTTTCCTCTGTGCCAGTATGTTTTCCTCTGTGCCAGTATGTTTTCCTCTGTGCCAGTATGTTTTCCTCTGTGTCAGTATGTTTTCCTCTGTGTCAGTATGTTTTCCTCTGTGTCAGTATGTTTTCCTCTGTGCCAGTATGTTTTCCTCTGTGTCAGTATGTTTTCCTCTGTTTGGTGCCAGTATGTTTTCCTCGGTGCCAGTATGTTTTCCTCGGTGCCAGTATGTTTTCCTCTGTGCCAGTATGTTTTCCTCTGTGTCAGTATGTTTTCCTCTGTGTCAGTATGTTTTCCTCTGTGTCAGTATGTTTTCCTCTGTGTCAGTATGTTTTCCTCTGTTTGGTGCCAGTATGTTTTCCTCTGTGCCAGTATGTTTTCCTCTGTGTCAGTATGTTTTCCTCTGTTTGGTGCCAGTATGTTTTCCTCTGTGCCAGTATGTTTTCCTCTGTGCCAGTATGTTTTCCTCTGTGTCAGTATGTTTTCCTCTGTGTCAGTATGTTTTCCTCTGTTTGGTGCCAGTATGTTTTCCTCTGTGTCAGTATGTTTTCCTCTGTTTGGTGTCAGTATGTTTTCCTCTGTGTCAGTATGTTTTCCTCTGTGTCAGTATGTTTTCCTCTGTGCCAGTATGTTTTCCTCTGTGTCAGTATGTTTTCCTCTGTGTCAGTATGTTTTCCTCTGACTTCAGGAAACAGCAGAGGGAGCACCCGCCCCCTATCCACATCAACGAGACGGCAGTGGAGAAGGTAGAAAGTTCTAAGTTCTTCGACACATCACAGACAAACTGAATTGGTCCACCCACACAGACAGCATCGTGAAGAAGGTGCAGCAGCGCCTCTTCAACCTCAGGAGGCTGAAGAATTCTGGCTTGTCACCCAAAACCCGGACAAACTTTTTACAGATGCAGAACTGAGAGCATCCTGTCGGGCTGTATCACCGCCCGGTACGGCAACTGCCCCACCCACAACCGTAAGGCTCTCCAGAGGGTAGTGAGGTCTGCACAACGCATCACCAGGGGCAAACTACCTGCCCTCCAGGACACCTACACCACCCGATGTCACAGGAAGGCCATAAAGATCAGCCACTGCCTGTTCACCCCGCTATCATTCAGAAGGCGAGGTCAGTACAGGTGCATCAAAGCAGGGACCGAGAGACTGAAAAACAGCTTCTATCTCAAGGCCATCAGACTGTTAAACAGCCATCACTAACATAGAGAGGCTGCTGCCAACATACTGACTCAAATCTCTGGCCACTTTAAGATATGGACTTAATCAAGGTATCACTAGTCACTTTAAATAATGTTTACATATCCTACATTACTCATCTCATATGTATATACTGTATTTTATACCATCTACTGCATCTTGTCTGTGCCGTTCGGCCATCGCTCATCCATATATCTTATGTTATGTTATGTTATGTTATGTTATGTTATGTTCATATTCTCATTCATCCCTTTAGATTTGTTTGTAAATGGTAGTTGTTGAGAATTTGTTAGGTTACTCGTTAGATATTACCGCACTTTCGGAACTAGAAGCATAAGCATTTCGCTACACTCGCATTAACATCTGCTAACATTGTGTATGTGACCAATAATATTTGATTTGACACACACACACACACACACACACACACACACACACACACACACACACACACACACACACACACACACACACACACACACACACACACACACATACACACACACACACACACACACACATGTTTGGATTACCAAACATTAAAGTAGCTGTAAAATAATTACGATTAATTTAATCTCTTGACATGTAAGGATAGAGAAGTAGAGAAGGAAGAGTGAGAGAAAGAGGAAGAGAGAGAGAGAGAAAGAGATGAGAAGGAGAAGGAGAGAGAGAGGGAGGGAGAGTGATAGAGGGAGAGAGCAAGAGATAGAGAGAGAGAGAGAGAGAGAGAGAGAGAGAGCGAGAAAGAGAGAGAGAACCAGGGAGAGAGAGAATGTGAATGACAAAGACTATAATCCAACCGGAATAGACTGATATAATCCATTGAAATTACCCAGGTATTATGCCAGATTAACATACTGATCAGAACTATTAGAGCCAGAGGTATTATCCAATCACAACATAGTAACAGGCACACTATGCACAGGTAGAATATTTACATGTACAGAGTTATAATAACCCTAGAATGTACCCAGAAGCTCAGACATAAACGTCTGCACACACACACACACACACACACACACACACACACACACACACACACACACACACACACACACACACACACACACACACACTCTATTTCTCTGCCTCCCTGTGTAGAGGAGGAAGGAAGAAAAAGCGAAAGGGACAGAGCAGGATATTAATAAATCATTTAGTGTGTCTTGGAGCCATGCAGCAGTCCCTGACAGGCAATATATTACATAGCTTGTCTCTCCTTTGTGTGTGTGTAGTGTGTGAGTGTGTGAGTGTGTGTGTGTGTGTGTGTGTGTGTGTGTGTGTGTGTGTGTGTGTGTGTGTAGTGTTGTGTGTGTGGTTTTTGTCCTTTTATCCTTTCCTTTACAGGTGCATAGTGGAACTGTCTGTGGAACTGTCTGTGTTGGTTGAACTGTCTGTGTTAGTTGAACTATCTGTGGAATTGTCTGTGTTGGTGGAACTGTCTGTGGAACTGTCTGTGGAACTGTCTGTGTTGGTGGAACTGTCTGTCTTAGTGGAATTGTCTGTGTTAGTGGAACTGTCTGTGGAACTGTCTGTGGAACTGTCTGTGTTAGTTGAACTATCTGTGGAACTGTCTGTGTTGGTTGAACTGTCTGTGGAACTGTCTGTGTTAGTTGAACTATCTGTGGAATTGTCTGTGTTGGTGGAACTGTCTGTGGAACTGTCTGTGTTAGTTGAACTATCTGTGGAACTGTCTGTGGAACTGTCTGTGGAACTGTCTGTGGAACTGTCTGTGTTGGTGGAACTGTCTGTCTTAGTGGAATTGTCTGTGTTAGTGGAACTGTCTGTGGAACTGTCTGTGGAACTGTCTGTGTTAGTTGAACTATCTGTGGAACTGTCTGTGTTGGTTGAACTGTCTGTGGAACTGTCTGTGTTAGTTGAACTATCTGTGGAATTGTCTGTGTTGGTGGAACTGTCTGTGGAACTGTCTGTGTTAGTTGAACTATCTGTGGAATTGTCTGTGTTGGTGGAACTGTCTGTGGAACTGTCTGTGTTAGTTGAACTATCTGTGGAATTGTCTGTGTTGGTTGAACTGTCTGTGGAACTGTCTGTGTTAGTTGAACTATCTGTGGAATTGTCTGTGTTGGTGGAACTGTCTGTGGAACTGTCTGTGTTAGTTGAACTATCTGTGGAACTGTCTGTGGAACTGTCTGTGGAACTGTCTGTGTTAGTTGAACTATCTGTGGAATTGTCTGTGTTGGTGGAACTGTCTGTGGGACTGTCTGTGGAACTGTCTGTCTTAGTGGAACTGTCTGTGTAGTGTGTTTCAGCAGAAGGCGTGGATGACAGCAGCCCAGTGTGTGTTCTCTGGATTACATGACATCTGCCTATTGTGACGTCATCTGACTACTGTGACATCTGACTACTGTGACATCTGCCTATTGTGACATCATCTGACTACTGTGACATCTGCATAGTGTGACATCATCTGACTACTGTGACATCTGCCTATTGTGACATCATCTGACTACTGTGACATCATCTGACCACTGTGACATCATCTGACTACTGTGACATCATCTGACTACTGTGACATCTGCATAGTGTGACATGATCTTTCATTCTGACATGAGGTCTTCATGAGCTCCCCACACTTTCCCTGAAGAGCCAGAGACCGACCGTCAGGGACGCGATGGAGAAGTTGGGAGAGAGAGAGAGAGAGAGGAGAGAGATGTTGTGCATGTCTGTTCTGCTCAACATTCGACCACAGGATCCGGTTAGCAGTCTGGTGAAACCTGTACCGGCTCCACACATCTGGACTCTAGTGTGCATTCACAGTCCAGAGCCTCCGACGACGTTTACCAGATACCAGATATCTTTACAGTTCAAAGTGGATGGCCATGATATTGTCCCAAATGCAATGTCTCACCTGAGACGTCATCACCTTTACCACCCATTATGTCTTGTCCATTCGTCAACTAGTATACACCAGCAACATAAGAGAAGTTTAGAACAGATTTCTCTCCATACTCACTCCACGTGGACTCCTCTCACACTCCTGAGAGAAACATGAGAGAAAAGCAGTTGATAGCTTAGATCGGACACTGTACAGCGGTTGCTGGCTTGGTTCCTTTCTCCCGGTAGAAGTGATCCAGACAGGGCCAC
>NC_143039.1:75036114-75058614 GCF_057628025.1 Oncorhynchus mykiss | reverse complement strand
GAGTGATTTGATTGGATGTTAGACTCATCTGTACTGATCTGTAAACTCTGTAGGGTAAGGAAAGTAAACGCTGTAGGGTGAGTGAATGTAACTTCAACTAGATCTCACAGTCTCTCGTCAAAATTAGTTGTTCATCCATATTTCTCAAACGTCTAATTTCGAAGTGTAAAGGCATTAACTCCAAAGTCTTAAGGTTAGGCACAAACTTCCAACGGTTAAGTTAAGGGTTAAGGTTTGGGATAGGCAGAAAACAGAAATCTCAAATGTACCTTTCTGTTACGTGGATTTGAACTCGTAACCTTTTTACTCAGAGGCAGATGTTTTTCCCACGTCCGGCATCCCCGTCCACAACGCCGGTTTCCACGTCATATCCTGACATCCTCAGACCTGGATGGACGTCAAATACTGACTTGTATCACGGGTGACCTGGCTGACGTCCTCAGACCTGGATGGACGTCAAATACTGACTTGTATCACGGGTGACCTGGCTGACGTCCTCAGACATGGATGGACGTCAAATACTGACTTGTATCACGGCTGACCTGGCTGAGGAACTTTCCTGGTTGACTTCTAGAAGGTGTGCTTCCTTTCATGTCAGCGTAATGAGGCCAAGCTGCATTTCCACCTGAATCGTATCCAGTTCTTACTGATTGAGGTCGACACGTGTTATCTTTTTTTTTTTTTTTACTGAATAAAAGAAAACATTCTGAAATAATTTGATGTTGTGCTCTTTTTTTGTTGTTGGTCACATCAACAGCAAAACAATTCTGAAATATGACTACCCAGATGAACACTCCATTCTTCTAGTACATCTGGGACACTGACCCAACGTTTAAAATGATGCCTGAGGGAAGCAGCATTGAAAAGCTGCAAGCTCTTGAGGTATCCAAGCCAATACAGTGAGGGAGATTGACAGAACGGTTAGTGCCCGAATGGCAGAGACATGGATCTCAGCTGACCTTTAACTGAGACTCAGCGATATGACGGTGCCACAAGCAGCAACCACAAATGTTACAGAAGAGCATGATGCAAGACGACGCACTCACAGAGTATCGCACAGTTTCAGCAGCACGTGCACGGGGAGCGCTTCGCGCTGCTGAAACACGAGAGCTATGCGAGACCTAAACAGCAGAAAAGTGTTACCTCGCGATTCATACTCTTAGTTGTTTCGGAAGTCGGGTGGATTTTGCAGTTTACTTTCATGCACTGATGACTCTACCTTTAAATAAGAACCTACTGTTGAAGAATCCCATTGGGCTCTGGTCTAAAGTAATGCACTATATAGGGAATAGGGTTCCATAGGGCTCTGGTCTAAAGTAATGCACTATATAGGGAATAGGGTTCCATAGGGCTCTGGTCTAAAGTGATGCACTATATAGGGAATAGGGTTCCATAGGGCTCTGGTCTAAAGTAGTGCACTATATAGGGAATAGGGTTCCATAGGGCTCTGGTCTAAAGTAGTGCACTATATAGGGTACCATTTGGGATATAAAATAGTTAGGTGAATCAGCCTCAGCCCTAGTTAATCATAAATGTAGTATGGCTAGCTCAAAATAATGAATGTTGGAGGAGATTGGAAAAGGTGTCTCAGCAACTCCCTGTGGTATCCTGCAGAGAGAGAGAGACAGGACTGTCTCAGCAATACACTCCCCATGGTATCCTGCAGAGAGAGAGAGACAGGACTGTCTCAGCAACACACTGCCCATGGTATCCTGCAGAGAGAGAGAGAGGACTGTCTCGGCAATACACTCCCCATGGTATCCTGTAGAGAGAGAGAGACAGGACTGTCTGAGCAACACACTGCCCATGGTATCCTGCAGAGAGAGAGAGAGGACTGTCTCAGCAACACACTCCCCATGGTATCCTGCAGAGAGAGAGAGACAGGACTGTCTCAGCAACACACTCCCTATGGTATCCTGTAGAGAGAGAGAGAGAGAGAGAGAGAGGACTGTCTCAGCAATACACGCCTCGTGGTATCCTGCAGAGAGAGAGAGAGGACTGTCTCAGCAACACACTCCCCATGGTATCCTCCAGAGAGAGAGAGACAGGACTGTCTCAGCAACACACTCCCCATGGTATCCTGCAGAGAGAGAGAGAGAGAGAGAGAGAGAGAGAGAGAGGACTGTCTCAGCAATACACGCCCCATGGTATCCTGCAGAGAGAGAGAGGACTGTCTCAGCAAAACACTCCTCATGGTATCCTGCAGAGAGAGAGAGAGAGAGAGAGAGAGAGAGAGAGAGAGAGAGAGAGAGAGAGGACTGTCTCAGCAATACACGCCCCGTGGTATCCTGCAGAGAGAGAGAGAGGACTGTCTCAGCAATACACTTTATATGGTATCCTGCAGAGAGAGAGAGAGAGAGAGAGAGAGGACTGTCCCAGCAACACACTGCACATGGTGTCCTGCAGAGAGAGAGAGAGAGAGAGGACTGTCTCAGCAACACACTCCCTATGGTATCCTGCAGAGAGAGAGAGAGAGAGAGGACTGTCTCAGCAACACACTGCACATGGAATCCTGCAGAGAGAGAGAGAGAGAGGACTGTCTCAGCAACACACTGCACATGGAATCCTGCAGAGAGAGAGAGAGAGAGAGGACTGTCTCAGCAACACACTGCACATGGTGTCCTGCAGAGAGAGAGAGAGAGGACTGTCTCAGCATCACACTCCCTGTGGTATCCTGCAGAGAGAGAGAGAGAGAGGACTGTCCCAGCAACACACTGCACATGGTGTCCTGCAGAGAGAGAGAGAGAGAGAGGACTGTCCCAGCAACACACTCCCTATGGTATCCTGCAGAGAGAGAGAGAGAGGACTGTCTCAGCATCACACTCCCCGTGGTATCCTGCAGAGAGAGAGAGAGAGAGGACTGTCTCAGCAACACACTCCCCGTGGTATCCTGCAGAGAGAGAGAGGACTGTCTCCGCAGCAATATTACCTCCCTCCTCTCTCTTTCCTTCCCTCCACTGTCGGTCTTTGATAGAGACAGTGTTTTCCATGGAGAATACTAATTACTTATTGATTTGACTGTGTAATCTACAGCTATTTCTTCTTGGATATCTCTTTATCTCTGCATTAACAACAGAGTTAGTGATTTCACACACTATACGCAGGGTGACCTGTGTGTGTGTGTGTGTGTGTGTGTGTGTGTGTGTGTGTGTTTTGTTGTAGCTCCTTATCATCCACTGTAAGCCCATTGATATTCCAGCTGGCCTTTACTGTCCCCATTTACACCACCCTGAATGCAGCACACTGCACGCACACACACACACACACACACACACACACACACACACACACACACACACACACACACACACACACACACACACACACACACACACACACACACACACACACACACACACACACACACACACACACACACATACCCACTGCAGCCTGGTTTCTTCTGGTCCAATAGTGTCTATTAAGACATCGAGAGTTTGGGACTATAAGGTTCTACCGGTATTTTTGTCTAAATGTATTTATTGATATTAGCCTTGTTCTGTTCAATGTTCTCTACCTACTGTAATGTAGTACACTAAATACACATATTCATGTTGCTGACACCATTCAAACCAGTGAGGGTTCAGGACTTTAAAGTCAATTATCTCAGAATCATTTTTTTTTTTTTTTTTTTGCAGATATAACCTTATAGTCCCAATCTCTCCCCATGTTAATGACTATTTGAGGGTAGTTTTAAGTTCTCAAATTAAAGGTAGGACATTTAACTTCTACAAGACATCCAATCAATATCAAATGGAATTGGACTTCATTGATCCCAATGGGGAAATGCATTCATCACAGACGTAGTCTATTCCAACCATGTATAGACAACAACATCAACAAAAAAAGCTTTGGGTTGTTTTTTTAAGCCATTCATTTTGTATTGAGTAAGCTGTAGCACAAAGGCAACAGTTAATGGGAGTGGAAGAGACTAACTAAACCATATGCTGCCAAACAATTCTCATCCATATTTAGGATAATCCTACACGTTTACAATACAGTGTATAAAACACACACACACAAAAAAAAAACAGTAGGTTTGATCTTATTAATCATCTCTGGACAATGATTAGAAAGTGTCGCATTCAGTGACATTGTGCTCATTAATCTCGGGTGCTGCCACAACCGTGCACGGTGTTAGGAAAGGCGGGAAGCTCTCCACGTCGCAGAGAGGCAATTTGGGGAATGTGGTTCCCTCCTGCGACTTCCCTCTCTGTAGAGAGAGAGAGAGAGAGAGAGAGAGAGAGAGAGAGAGAGAGAGAGAGAGAGAGAGAGAGAGAGAGAGAGAGGGAGCGAGAGAGCGAGAGAGAGAGACAGAGAATGAGAGAGAGAGCGAGAGAGAGAGAGACAGAGAATGAGAGAGAGAGAGAGAGAGAGAGAGAGAGAGAGAGAGAGAGAGACAGAGAATGAGAGAGAGAGAGAGAGGGAGCAAGAGAGAGAGAGAGACAGAGAATGAGAATGAGAGAGAGAGCGAGAGAGAGAGAGAGAGACAGAGAATGAGAGAGAGAGAGAGAGCGAGAGAGAGAGAGAGACAGAGAATGAGAGAGAGAGAGAGAGAGAGAGCGAGAGAGAGAGAGAGAGACAGAGAATGAGAGAGAGAGAGAGAGAGAGAGCGAGAGCGAGAGAGAGAGAGAGAGAGCTGGAGAGAGAGAGAGAGAGAGAGAGACAGAGAATGAGAGAGAGAGAGAGAGAGAGAGAGAGAGAGAGAGAGAGAGAGAGAGAGAGAGAGAGAGAGAGCTGGAGAGAGAGAGGATTTTTGCCATCTGACAGTGCCAGTACGTTTCATTCTGCAGCACTCGAGCTCTCGGGGAGCGCGCCTCTGTAACGAAGCACGGCACAAGGGAAAAAAATAACCTAAACGAGTCCGTGCCGACCGTGCCTCCCGGTCTCGGCTCTGTCCCAGGTGCTGAAAGCGCTGGTGGTGCGTTTCCGTAGCAACCAACGACCAAGTTTAGGCTACACCGCCAATACCGATTTCTTATGACAACAGGAAACCCCGAGTGGTGGAGGAAAGGAGCCCAGTGCGGTGAATGTTAAGCAACTCTCCGCCACAGACCGAGGTGTGGATCCCGTTAACGCGAATAAATGGGATATTCGGTTGGCCGGGCAGGATGTAAAACATCTTTTGAAGGATGGGGAAACAAAGCTTCTCTGCGGCGACACTGCCACTGCTCGTTCTGGGTTGGCTCACGGTATCCGTTACCGCTGGTGGTAAGTGTACATTGACGTGCGTTGATGGTCATATGATTAATAGTAGCATAGAGAATAGGCCTTATCAATCGATAATAAACCAAATCAATGACTTGACAGTTCAATGACCGTACACGCAAATGTTTTTATTGAACATTCGTATACCAGTAAATCAGTTGGTTATATTTGACAGTAGGTAGAATCGTGTGTGAACGGGCTATTTATTTAATAGGCTGTGATGACAGGATGAGATAGCCTACCTACCGTTCATTATATTAGGCTATCTGTTCCATTACACGACCACGATGCAGGAGCAACAGTCCCGATTTCCATTTCTGTACATGTGAATGAATACGTTACGCTTATAGCCCACAGCTTTCACATTATCAAGCTGGGGATGCTTTTTTGTCGGCATTTTATAGGTCAATTCAATATCATTAGGAGTACAGAGGTGTATGGTGGATTGTCCGTGACTGACATTTATGTACCATGAATCCAATTACAATCCATGAACGACATTTATGGAACCAATCAGTCAGATAAATAAGATTTAGACAGTTTGGACATTGAGTTGTCGAAGTATATGACTGTAATCAGTCAGTCCACGATTCAAAACTCCTGACATTGTAAAAGGTGTGTGTGTGTGTAGTGTGTGTGTGTGTGTGTGTGTGTGTGTGTGTGTGTGTAGTGTGTGTGTGTGTGTGTGTGTGTGTGTGTGTGTGTGTGTGTGTGTTCCTTAGCGAACAGTATTGTTGAGCGTACAGTATTGTTGAGCGTACAGTATTGTTGAGCGTACAGTAATGTTGACAGTACAGTATTGTTGAGCGTACAGTATTGTTGAGCGTACAGTATTGTTGAGTGTACAGTATTGTTGAGCGTACAGTATTGTTGACCTTACAGTATTGTTGACAGTACAGTATTGTTGAGCGTACAGTATTGTTGACCGTACAGTATTGTTGAGCGTACAGTATTGTTGACAGTACAGTATTGTTGAGCGTACAGTATTGTTGACAGTACAGTATTGTTGAGCGTACAGTATTGTTGAGCGTACAGTATTGTTGACAGTACAGTATTGTTGAGCGTACAGTATTGTTGAGCGTACAGTATTGTTGACAGTACAGTATTGTTGAGCGTACATTATTGTTGAGCGTACAGTATTGTTGAGTGTACAGTATTGTTGACAGTACAGTATTGTTGAGTGTACAGTATTGTTGACAGTACAGTATTGTTGAGCGTACAGTATTGTTGACCGTACAGTATTGTTGAGTGTACAGTATTGTTGAGTGTACAGTATTCTTGACAGTACAGTATTGTTGAGTGTACAGTATTGTTGACAGTACAGTATTGTTGAGCGTACAGTATTGTTGAGCGTACAGTAATGTTGACAGTACAGTATTGTTGAGTGTACAGTATTGTTGAGCGTTCAGTATTGTTGAGCGTACAGTATTGATGACCGTACAGTATTGCTGAGCGTACAGTATTGATGACTGTACAGTATTGTTGAGCGTACAGTATTGTTGAGCGTACAGTATTGTTGACCGTACAGTATTGTTGAGCGTAAAGTATTGTTGGCCGTACAGTATTGTTGAGCGTACAGTATTGTTGACCGTACAGTATTGTTGACAGTACAGTATTGTTGATCGTACAGTATTGTTGAACGTACTTCACCCGTAAAGTAATCTCGTGTTTATTCTAACCTCTTAGTTCTGCTCTTTCAGCAAGAGACTGATAAATGAGCTGGTTTGGGAAACATACCCAGGCACACACACTGGTTGAATCAATGTTGTTTCCATGTCATTTTAATGAAATTACGTTGCACCAACTTGGAATAGACGTTGGATTGACGTCTGTGCCCAGTGGGATAGTCATTCACACAGGACACTAATGCCGAAAATTGCAACAATGGTGGGTGGATCTCACTATCCAAAAGTGGCTTCCTTTCCTCCTTTCCCAGTCCCTTGTCTCCTTTCTTTCATTTGCACTGGCAAGAGGTATGACTATTTAAAGTATTGAGAGACACCCACAGGGTCAATAGTCAATTGCCAAGGCTACATCCAAGTACTCTTAAAATGCTCCCTTTCCTCATCAGCACTTACATAAGTGAAACAACAGGATTGATTTGTATTGCTGACAGTCATGCAGATCGGTGGGAATGAAGAAAAGGAAGAGGAGACAAGGAAAGGAAGAGGAGACAAGGAAAGGAAGAGGAGACAAGGAAAGGAAGAGGAGTCAAGGAAAGGAAGAGGAGACAAGGAAAGGAAGAGGAGACAAGGAAAGGAAGAGGAGACAAGGAAATGAAGAGGAGACAAGGAAAGGAAGAGGAGACAAGGAAAGGAAGAGGAGACAAGGAAAGGAAGAGGAGAGAAGGAAAGGAAGAGGAGACAAGGAAAGGAAGAGGGGACAAGGAAAGGAAGAGGAGACAAGGAAAGGAAGAGGAGAGAAGGAAAGGAAGAGGAGACAAGGAAAGGAAGAGGAGACAAGGAAAGGAAGAGGAGACAAGGAAAGGAAGAGGAGACAAGGAAAGGAAGAGGAGACAAGGAAAGGAAGAGGAGACAAGGAAAGGAAAAGGAGACAAGGAAAGGAAGAGGAGACAAGGAAAGGAAGAGGAGACAAGGAAAGAGACGGTTCCATACAGTGTGTGTGTGTGTGTGTGTGTGTGTGTGACTGTGTGTGTGTGTGTGTCTGTGTGACTGTGTGTGTGTGTGTCTCTGTGTGTGTGTGTGTCTCTGTGACTGTGTGTGTGTGTGAGCACTGCGTGTGACTGTGTGTGTGTGTGTGTGTGTGAATACTGCGTGTGACTGTGTGTGTGTGTGTGTGAGCACTGCGTGTGACTGTGTGTGTGTGTGTGAGCACTGCGTGTGACTGTGTGTGTGTGTGTGAGCTCTGCGTGTGACTGTGACTGTGTGTGTGTGTGTGAGCACTGCGTGTGACTGTGTGTGTGTGTGAGCTCTGCGTGTGACTGTGTGTGTTTGTGTGTGAGCACTGCGTGTGACTGTGTGTGTGTGTGTGAGCTCTGCGTGTGACTGTGTGTGTGTGTGAGCACTGCGTGTGACTGTGTGTGTGTGTGTGAGCACTGCGTGTGACTGTGTGTGTGTGTGTGAGCTCTGCGTGTGACTGTGACTGTGTGTGTGTGTGTGAGCACTGCGTGTGACTGTGTGTGTTTGTGAGCTCTGCGTGTGACTGTGTGTGTTTGTGTGAGCACTGCGTGTGACTGTGTGCGTGCCTCCTACATCAAGCTAAGACAAACCAACGGCAGAAAGAAAGTGCCCAGACAGCAGATATAAAATCTGCAGGCCAGCGGTGCTTTAACTTGGTGCTTGTTGTTCTCTAGCCACGGTTGCCATCTCTGATCAGCTATTACACGCCTGTCATTCGCCAAAGAAGACTGGTCTTTCTTCAAACATGAACTTTAAATGAACTCGATAACATTTGATAACCCTTGCAGCTACAGTTTCAACCAATCACAATGTTTATGCAAATTAGACCGATAGGAAAACTATCTAGTTTAATTCAGACATTTCCTTTGAAATGTTCTAACATTGGGTATTCTGACGTAAACATAAACATGGGGCACAGGGAGAACTATATTGCTACTTCTGGGACACGCATTGGGCTAGGCTACTGGGGCACAGGTTAGCGCTTTTCATTGTGAATCTTGCTCTGCAGAGCCGTCACTAGCTGGCACAGACCCAAAGTCATCAAATCTGATTTATTTTAAACCTTAACCACACTGCTAACCTGCGAACCAGTTTTCATGAATATAGAGCCGATTTTGACTTTGCAGCAGACTTGTCCAAGGGGGAAGTGCTCAGTTCTGCCTCAAGGACAATAAATGTCAACCTGCTACTGGTTCAAGAGCTATTAGGGCAATACAGAGATGATGGAAAGAGAGAGAGAGAGAGAGGAGATGCCAGCGGAGATGCATGATTTGCTTAAGGAGAGAGAAGTCAAGATAGAGATGTGTAAGTTAGATGTTAATTCATATACTGGGGTATTAATATTAATATGCTAGCCTTTAATTAAGGCTGTTGGCGTAGGCAAAGCAGGTAATCCCAAAATGGCATGTTCACGTTCTCATCCATAAATGCATACCAATAGCTCTTACACAAAGCGTGCCATGACCACGAAAACAATATATTCTGTATCAGGGAAGGATTGACAAAAATCCACAGCTTTAAAAAAAATTAAATAAAACTTTGTTTAAACTTACAATCTTCAATAGCTCTTTCTTTTAAAGTGTAGGTTGGCCTCCCGAGTGGTACAGAGGTCTGCTTCGCAGTGCTTGAGGCATCACTACAGATCCGGGTTCAATCCCGGGCTGTGTCGCAGCCTGCCGCGACCGGGAGACCCATGAGGCGGCGCACAATTGGCCCAGCGTCGTCCGGGTAACGGGAGGGTTTGGCCGGCCCGGGATATCCTTGTCCCATTCTGCTTTAGCAACTCCTGTGGCGGTCTTGGCGCATTCACGCCGCTAACACGATCGCCAGTTGTACAGTGTTTCCTCCAACACATTGGTGTGGCTGGCTTCCGGGTTAAGCGAGCAGTATGGCTTGGACCCATTCATTCTGGCATTAATGCAGAAGATATTGGCATACTTTGCCTAATGCCGGTTTGGCCGGCACTAGCCAAACTAGGCTAGGCAAGCCGAACGAGTGTGCTTGCATATTCCCTTTAAAGACCTTCACTTGAAAAATGATAATAAAGTGGCAATAGTACTGTTTGTCCATCTTGAGACGCCCTACCCAGTATATAGTCGTGGCCAAATGTTTTGAGAATGACACAAATATTAATTTTCACAAAGTCTGCTGCCTCAGTTTGTATGATGGCGATTTGCATATACTCCAGAATGTTACGAAGAGAGATCAGATGAATTACAAATAATTGCAAAGTCCCCCTTTGCCATGCAAATGAACTGAATCCCCCAAAAACATTTCCACTGCATTTCAGCACTGCCACAAAAGGGCCAGCTGACATCATGTCAGTTATTCTCTCTTTAACACAGGTGTGAGTGTTGATGAGTACCAGGCTGGAGATCACTCTGTCATGCTGATTGAGTTCGAATAACGGACTGGAAGCTTCAAAAGGAGGGTGGTGCGTGGAATCATTTTCTTCCTCTGTCAAACATGGTTACCTGCAAGGAAACACGTGCCGTCATCATTGCTTATCACAAATAGGGCTTCACAGGCAAGGATATTGCAAAGATATTGCTGCCGGTAAGATTGCACCTAAATCAACCATTTATTGGATCATCAAGAACTTCAAGGAGAGCTTGTCAATTGTTGTGAAAAAGGCTTCAGGGAGCCCAAGAAAGTCCAGCAAGCGCCAGGACCGTGTCCTAAAGTTGATTCAGCCGTGGGATCGGGGCACCACACCACCTCAGGAATGGCAACAGGCAGGTGTGAGTACATCTGCATGCACAATGAGGCAAAGACTTTTGGAGGATGGCCTGGTGTCAAGAAGGGCAGCAAAGAAGCCACTTCTCTCCAGGCAAAACATCAGGGACAGACTGATATTCTGCAAAAGGGATTGGACTGCTGAGGACTGGGGTAAAGTCATTTTCTCTGATGATTCCACTTTCCGATTGTTTGGGGCATCCGGAAAAAAGCTTGTCCGGAGAAGACAAGGTGAGCGCTACCATCAGTCCTGTGTCATGCCAACAGTAAAGCATCCTGAGACCATTCATATGTGGGGTTGCTTCTCAGCCAAGGGAGTGGGCTTACTCACAGTTTTGCCTGAGAACACAGCCATGAATAAAGAATGGTACCAACACATCCTCCTAGAGCAACTTCTCCCAACCATCCAGGAACAGTTTGGTGATGAACAATGCCTTTTCCAGCATGATGGAGCACCTTGCCATAAATCAAAAGTGATAACTAAGTGGCTCGGGGAACAAAACATTGTTATTTTGGGTCCATGGCCAGGAAACTCCCCAGACCTTTATCCCATTGAGAACTCGTGGTCAATCCTCAAGAGGTGGGTGGACAAACAAAAACCCACAAATTCCGACAAACTCCAAGCATTGATTATGCAAGAATGGGCTGCCATCAGTCAGGATGTGGCCCAGAAGTTAATTGGACAGCATGCCAGGGCGGATTGCAGAGGTCTTGAAAAAGAAGGGTCAACACTGCAAATATTGACTCTGCATCAACTTCATAAAATTGTCAATAAAAGCCTTTGACACTTATGAAATGCTTGTAATTATACTTCAGTATTCATAGTAACATCTGACAAAAATATCTAAAGACACTGAAGCAGCAAACTTTGTGAAAATTATTATTTGTGTCATTCTCAGAACTTTTGGCCACGACGGTACACTTCCTCAAAATAGTCAGAATTAATACGGTATAACTCAAGAAATCTGTCATTAATTCTGACGTTTTTGTAGAGGAGATCTTAGTCGCGCAATTTTACATCTACCGTTTATGAACTGATGCACAAAATTTGTCCGGAGTCAAAACTTCAAATGTTTCAATATAAATTATTATAAAAAATTATTCCCAAAACTTATTCCCAAATTATTACAACCTTCCCAGCTCTCCAGATTTTGCTATGAAGAGACAGAATCATTAGATCATTTGTTTTGGTATTGTCCATATGTAGCTTGTTTTTGGTCGCAGGTTTAGGAAGAATTAATAAATGATCCTGGAGCCCCGCTGGGTGATTTGAAAAGGTCATAGCCAATCGATCAATAATATAATAATACTAATAGCAAAAATAGCTTAAATTTACAATCTGTAGAACCTACGGTGAATAGAATTATTCAGAACTTTTGCGAAACATCAGAGCAGAAATAATATAGAAATAGAAAATAGAATTTTTTTTTTTTAAATATTTTTTTTATTTTTATTATTAATATTTCTCCAGAAATAATATATGGCAAACAGCAATCAAACCTGGATGATGTTCAGAGATAGATAGGAGGGGTTAAGGGTAGCTGAAGGATGGGACTGGATGGTGTTCAGGGATAGATAGGAGGGGTTAAGGGTAGCTGAAGGATGGGACTGGATGGTGTTCAGAGATAGATAGGAGGGGTTAAGGGTAGCTGAAGGATGGGACTGGATGGTGTTCAGAGATAGATAGGAGGGGTTAAGGGTAGCTGAAGGATGGGACTGGATGGTGTTCAGAGATAGATAGGAGGGGTTAAGGGTAGCTGAAGGATGGGACTGGATGGTGTTCAGGGATAGATAGGAGGGGTTAAGGGTAGCTGAAGGATGGGACTGGATGGTGTTCAGAGATAGATAGGAGGGGTTAAGGGTAGCTGAAGGATGGGACTGGATGGTGTTCAGAGATAGATAGGAGGGGTTAAGGGTAGCTGAAGGATGGGACTGGATGGTGTTCAGAGATAGATAGGAGGGGTTAAGGGTAGCTGAAGGATGGGACTGGATGATGTTCAGAGATAGATAGGAGGGGTTAAGGGTAGCTGAAGGATGGGACTGGATGGTGTTCAGGGATAGATAGGAGGGGTTAAGGGTAGCTGAAGGATGGGACTGGATGGTGTTCAGAGATAGATAGGAGGGGTTAAGGGTAGCTGAAGGATGGGACTGGATGGTGTTCAGAGATAGATAGGAGGGGTTAAGGGTAGCTGAAGGATGGGACTGGATAGTGTTCAGAGATTGAGAGGAGGGGTTAAGGGTAGCTGAAGGATGGGACTGGATGGTGTTCAGAGATAGATGAGAGGGGTTAAGGGTAGTTGAAGGATGGAACTGGATGGTGTTCAGAGATAGATAGGAGGGGTTAAGGGTAGCTGAAGGATGGGACTGGATGGTGTTCAGAGATAGATAGGAGGGGTTAAGGGTAGCTGAAGGATGGGACTGGATGGTGTTCAGAGATAGATAGGAGGGGTTAAGGGTAGCTGAAGGATGGGACTGGATTGTGTTCAGAGATAGATAGGAGGGGTTAAGGGTAGCTGAAGGATGGGACTGGATGGTGTTCAGAGATAGATAGGAGGGGTTAAGGGTAGCTGAAGGATGGGACTGGATGGTGTTCAGAGATAGATAGGAGGGGTTAAGGGTAGCTGAAGGATGGGACTGGATGGTGTTCAGAGATAGATAGGAGGGGTTAAGGGTAGCTGAAGGATGGGACTGGATTGTGTTCAGAGATAGATAGGAGGGGTTAAGGGTAGCTGAAGGATGGGACTGGATGGTGTTCAGAGATAGATAGGAGGGGTTAAGGGTAGCTGAAGGATGGGACTGGATGGTGTTCAGGGATAGATAGGAGGGGTTAAGGGTAGCTGAAGGATGGGACTGGATGGTGTTCAGAGATAGATAGGAGGGGTTAAGGGTAGCTGAAGACTGGGACTAAAAACAAACAAACAATAACTAATTTAAAATACACGTAAAATGTAAAGTGCGTTCGGAAAACATTCAGACCCCTTGACATTTTCCACATTTGTTACGTTAAAGCCTTATTCTAAAATTGATTACATCGTTTTTTCCCCCCTTTCAATCTACACCAATACCACATAATGACAAAGCAAAAAAATTTTTTTTTTTTTTTTTTACATTTTTGCAGATTAGTGTTAAAAATGTTTTTGAATAGACAAGTATTCACACCCTTTGCTATGAGACTTGAAATTGAGCTCAGGTGCATCCTGTTTCCATTGACCATCCTTCAGATGTTTCTACAACTTGATTAGAGTCCACCTGTGGTAAATTCAATTGATTGGACATGATTTCGAAAGGCACACACCTGTCTATATAAGATCCCATAGTTGACAGTACAAGTCAGAGAAAAAACCAAGTCATGAGGTCGAAGGAATTGTCCATTGAGCTCCAGAACAGGGTTGTGTCGAGGCACAGATCTGGGGAAAGGTACCAACAAAAATTCTACAGTATTGTAGGTCCCCAAGAACACAGTGGCCTCCATCATTCTTAAATGGAAGACGTTTGGAACACCCAATACTCGTCCTAGAGCTGGCCAAACTCAATCAATCCGGACTATGCATAGAAAAATGGGAGAAACTCCCCAAATACAGGTGTGCCAAGTTTGTAGCGTCATACCCAAGAAGACTCAAGGTTGTTATCGCTGCCAAAGGTGCTTCAACAAAGAACTGAGTAAAGGGTCTGAATACTAATACTAAGAATACTAAGAAATCTACTCTAAGTTAGTCTCTTCTTCTTATTGGTGTCAGTTAGTAGTGGTTTCTTTGCAGCAATTCGATCATGAAGGCCTGATTCACACAGTCTCCTCTGAACAGTTGATGTTGAGATGTGTCTGTTGCTTGAACTCTGTGAAGCATTAATTTTGGGCTGCAATTTCTAAGGCTGGTAACTATAATGAACTTATCCTCTGCAGCAGAGGTAACTCTGGGTCTTCCTTTCCTGTGACAGGTCCTCATGAGAGACAGTTAACTCTAATGAACTTATCCTCTGCAGCAGAGGTAACTCTGGGCCTTCCTTTCCTGTGGCGGTCCTCATGAGAGACAGTTTCATCGTGGCTCTTGATGGTTTTTTGTGACTCCACTTGAAGAAACTTTCAAAGTTCTTGAAATGTTCAGCATTGACTGACCTTCATGTCTTCTAGTAATGATGGACTGTCGTTTCTCTTTGCTTATTTGAGCTGTTCTTGCCATAATATGGACTTGTTCTTTTATCAAACAGGACTATCTTCTGTGTACCATCCCTACCTTGTCACAACACAAGTGATTGGCTCAAATGCATTAAGAAAGGAAATCAATTCTACAAATGTACTTTTAAAAAGGCACACCGGTTAATTGAAATGCATTCCAGGTGACTCAACCTCATGAAGCTGGTTGAGAGAATGTCAAGAGTGTTCAAAACTGTCATCAAGGCAAAAGGTGGCTACATTGAAGAATCTCAGGTATAAAATATATTTTGATTTGTTTAACACTTTTTTGGTTACTACGTTATTCCATATGGGTTATTTCATAGTTTTGATGTCTTCACTATTATTCTACAATATAGGAAATAATGAAAAACCCTTGAAACAGTAGGTGTGTCCAAACTTTTGACTGGTACTGTATATTTTGCCAAAGTTTACTTTGGAAATTAAGTTATTAATTTACAATATTAACATAATAAAAATGTGTCAATGGGACAATCCGTAACAACAATAACCAAGGGTCAAAATAACCATACATTGAACAATAACAATAAGCATAGCGGATATGTTCAGGTTGGTCGGTCTGTCTGACACTGTCCCTCATTTTATGTCAGGCAGCAATGTAGTGCGCTGCCAACCCACAGCTCTCTGTGTCTTCCCTGAACAGGACGGGTAGCCTATTCTCATCAAAAGAGGTCTTTGAAACCTTGAATAAGGGTTTCAAATTTGGGGAAATGACACTCTGCATTTGTTTTATATTTTTGTCTGGAAATGCTGCTATGTCTCGGGTTCTGCTGCGGTGCAGTTGTTGAAAATCCTTTCCTCTAAAACACTTCCTCTAAAGCAGTTCCTCTAAGGCAGTTCCTCTCAGGCAGTTCCTCTAAAGCAGTTCCTCTCAGGCACTTCCTCTCAGGCAGTTCCTCTCAGGCAGTTCCTCTCAGGCAGTTCCTCTCAGGCAGTTCCTCTAAAGCAGTTCCTCTAAGGCAGTTCCTCTAAAGCAGTTCCTCTAAAGCAGTTCCTCTAAAGCAATTCCTCTCAGGCAGTTCCTCTCAGGCAGTTCCTCTAAAGCAGTTCCTCTAAAGCAGTTCCTCTAAAGCAGTTCCTCTCAGGCAGTTCCTCTAAATCAGTTCCTCTCAGGCAGTTCCTCTCAGGCAGTTCCTCTAAAGCAGTTCCTCTAAGGCAGTTCCACTAAAGCAGTTCCTCTAAAGCAGTTCCTCTCAGGCAGTTCCTCTCAGGCAGTTCCTCTAAAGCAGTTCCTCTCAGGCAGTTCATCTCAGGCAGTTCCTCTCAGGCAGTTCCTCTAAAGCAGTTCCTCTAAAGCAGTTCCTCTCAGGCAGTTCCTCTCAGGCAGTTCCCATCAGGCAGTTCCCCTAAATCAGTTCCTCTCAGGCAGTTCCCCTAAAGCAGTTCCTCTCAGGCAGTTCCCCTAAAGCAGTTCCTCTCAGGCAGTTCCCCTAAATCAGTTCCTCTCAGGCAGTTCCCATCAGGCAGTTCAAACATTTTCAGCAGGGACACCATTTTTTTTCTTCCACCAGAGTTTCTGGGGACACCATTTTTCTCCAATAACTTATTGCGATCCCAACCCAACTCTAATGACACACAGAGGTTCAACATCGGTACATTTAAAAAAAATCTAAATAATCTAAAGGTTATAATCTAAATAACCTTCAGTTCATTACATTTTTTTTACTTCAAAATTGCACTGTTGGTTAGGACCTGTAAGTAATAATTTCACTGTAAGGCGAAATAAGGGTGAAACCTGTTGTATTGGGGCACATGACAAATAAACTTTGATTTAATTACATTTTCTTCTCTAATCAAAATGAAAAGAAACCAATAAATACATTTACTCATTGAAATCTTTCAAATAATGTTTGTTTAATATAGTCCCATATATTTCAATTGTTTACATTTTGACGACCCCACTGCAGTTCCCACTTCGCAAACCCAACTTTGAATACCACTGACCCTAACCCTAACCCCTGACCCTGACCCTAACCCTAACCCTAATCCTAACCCCTAACCCTAACCCTCTGCTCTACAGGGAGGCAGGTTTTCCTGTCTACTCTTTTCAATGGCAAGGCTGTGCTCACTGAGCCTCTCTCTCTCTCTCTCTCTCTCGGTCTCTCCCTCTCTCTCTCTCAGCATTGAGAGGAAAGCAGAGCTTTAAGGCCATCTCAACAGAACTAACAGGCTGAGAGGAAAGCGGAGCTTTAATCAGAGGATCAAAGAATCAGAGGATCAAAGGATTAATGAATCAGAGGATCAGAGGATCAAAGAATCAGAGAATCAGAGGATCAATGAATCAGAGGATCAAAGAATCAGAGAATCAGAGGATCAAAGAATCAGAGGATCAGAGGATCAAATAATCAGAGAATCAGAGGATCAAAGAATCAGAGAATCAGAGAATCAAAGAATCAGAGAATCAGAGAATCAAAGAATCAGAGCATCAGAGCATCAGAGAATCCAAGATAATCGGTGCATGTGAATGAGTGTTTGTGTGTGAAAGAGAGAGAGGAGAGACAGTTAGAGGAAAGAGAGGAGAGAGAGAGAAAGAGAGGAGAGCTAGTTAGAGGAGAGAGAGTTGAAAGGGTGAGAGAGAAGAGAAAGGAGAAAGAGGAGAGAGAAGAGAGATGGAGAGAGGAGAGAGAAAGAAGAGAGATAGCAGAGAGGAGAGAGAGAGAGAGAGAAGAGGGAGGAGAGAGGAGAAAGAGGAGAGAGAAGAGAGACGGAGAGAGGAGAGAGAAAGAAGAGAGAGACAGCAGAGAGGAGAGAGGGAGCGAGAGGGAAAGAGAGGAGAGAGAAAGGAGAGTAAAATATATCATTCAGTTATCCTTCTATCCTCAGACAAATTAAAAGAGGACGTGAGTCAAGACAGTTGAACAATATCCCTCTTTATTTAACTAGGCAAGTCAGTTAACAACAAATTCTTATTTACCCATCTCCCCAACAGTTAAAATAGAACAGATAACAGACACATACAAATGAGATATATAAATACAATAACATTACCTGGCTCCTCTTCTCCCACTGACAGGTTACTATGACAGGTTGCTATGACAGGTTGCTATGACAGGTTGCTATGACCTTTAACGTTACCTCTTCTCCCACTGACAGGTTGCATTGACAGATTGCCATGACAGGTTGCTATGACCTTTAACATTACCTCTTCTCCCACCGAAAGGTTGCTATGACAGGTTGCTATGACAGGTTGCTATGACAGGTTGCTATGACCTTTAACGCTACCTCTTCCCCCACTGAGAAAGAGCAGGTGACAGGTTGCTATGACAGGTTGCTATGAGCAGAAAGGTGTGTGATGTCAAACCAGGAGTAAAGACACATTAGGACCCTTCTCACCTTCTGTCCTGTTGGTTCTGTCCGTGTGTCACACACTTTCACACCTCTCCTGTGATGTCCGTCTGTCTGTCTGTTTTTCTACCTAGACACTTTCTCACCTCTCCTGTGATGTGTGTGCGCATGTATTTGCATGTGTGTCTCTGTGCGCCCGTGTGTGTGTGTGTGTGTGTGTGTGTCTGTGTGTGTATAGACTCAACTCTGTCGGCTCCTGTCAATGTGACGATCAGGGAGCTGGAGGCGAACACAGCCATAGTCACATGGGAGATACTGGAGGGAGATCCTGTCATCGGATTTGCCGTCACACAACAGGTAGGGGAGTGTGTGTGTTTGTGTGTCTCCGTCTGACTGTGAGTGCACGTCTGCGAGTTTGTGTTTGTGTGTTGGATTAAGTCGGGAGTTGGAGAGTTGAACTACAATTGTGTGATGACTGACCTTGTCTGATTCTGAGAGACAGAAAACTCATGTTTGCTACCAGAGCTGATGCCTCAGCTTTGTCTCTGTGGGCCAATACAGTGGGCCAGGTGAGTGGGCTAGGAGAGTGGACCAATACAGTGGGCCAGGACAGTGGGCCAATACAGTGGGCCAGGACAGTGGGCTAAGACAGTGGGCTAAGACAGTGGACCAATACAGTGGGCCAGGACAGTGGGCCAAAACAGTGGGCCAGGACAGTGGGCTAAGACAGTGGACCAATACAGTGGGCCAGGACAGTGGGCCAGGACAGTGGGCTAAGAGAGTGGACCAATGCAGTGAACTAGGACAGTGGGCTAGAACAGGGGGCCAGGACAGTGGGCCAATACAGTGGGCTAGGACAGTGGGCCAGGACAGTGGACCAATACCGTGGACCAATACAGTGGGCCAGGACAGTGGGCCAGGACAGAGGGCTAAGAGAGTGGACCAATGCAGTGAACTAGGACAGTGGGCTAGAACAGAGGGCCAGGACAGTGGGCCAGGACAGTAGGCTAGGACAGTGGGCCAGGACAGTGGGCTAGGACAGTGGGCTAGGACAGTGGGCCAGGACAGTGGGCTAGGACAGTGGACAATACAGTGGGCTAGGGCAGTGGTCCAATACAGTGGGCCAATACAGTGAGTGGGCTAGGGAAGTGGGCCAATACAGTGGGCCAGTACAGTGAGTGGGCTAGGGAAGTGGGCCAATACAGTGGGCCAGTATAGTGAGTGGGCTAGGGAAGTGGGCCAATACAGTGGCAGTGGGCCAGTACAGTGAGTGGGCTAGGGAAGTGGGCCAATACTGTGGGCCAATACAGTGGGCCAATACAGTGGGCCAATACAGTGGGCCAATACAGTGGGCCAATACAGTGGGCCAATACTGTGGGCCAATACAGTGGGCCAATACAGTGGGCCAATACAGTGGGCCAATACTGTGGGCCAATACAGTGGGCCAATATAGAGAGGCAGTAGGCTTTGTCTAAGTGAGATAGGTAATTGGATAGGGCAGTGGATAGGGCAGTGGGATAGGTCAGTGGATAAGGCAGTGGGATAGGGCAGTGGGATAGGGCAGTGGGATAGGTCAGTGGGATAGGTCAGTGGGATAGGTCAGTGGATAGGGCAGTGGGATAGGTCAGTGGATAAGGCAGTGGGATAGGGCAGTGGGATAGGGCAGTGGGATAGGTCAGTGGATAGGGCAGTGGGATAGGTCAGTGGGATAGGTCAGTGGGATAGGTCAGTGGGATAGGTCAGTGGATAGGTCAGTGGGATAGGTCAGTGGGATAGGGCAGTGGATAGGGCAGTGGGATAGGGCAGTGGGATAGGTCAGTGGGATAGGGCAGTGGATAGGTCAGTGGATAGGTCAGTGGATAGGTCAGTGGATAGGGCAGTGGGATAGGTCAGTGGGATAGGGCAGTGGATAGGTCAGTGGATAGGTCAGTGGATAGGTCAGTGGATAGGTCAGTGGATAAGGCAGTGGGATAGGTCAGTGGGATAGGTCAGTGGATAGGGCAGTGGGATAGGGCAGTGGATAGGTCAGTGGATAGGGCAGTGGGATAGGTCAGTGGGATAGGTCAGTGGATAGGGCAGTGGGATAGGTCAGTGGGATAGGTCAGTGGGATAGGGCAGTGGGATAGGTCAGTGGATAGGTCAGTGGATAGGGCAGTGGGATAGGGCAGTGGGATAGGTCAGTGGATAGGGCAGTGGATAGGGCAGTGGGATAGGGCAGTGGGATAGGGCAGTGGATAGGGCAGTGGGATAGGGCAGTGGATAGGTCAGTGGATAAGGCAGTGGGATAGGTCAGTGGGATAGGTCAGTGGATAGGGCAGTGGGATAGGGCAGTGGGATAGGGCAGTGGATAGGGCAGGTTAGATATCTGATATCTTGGTCTGTATCCTTGTGGTTACGGCCCTAAATGTAACCCAAACACCTCCTGCTGTCATTGGTTACAGAAGAAGGATGTGCGCATGCTGCGGTACATCCAGGAAGTAAACACGACCACGCGCTCCTGTGCATTGTGGGACTTGGAGGAGGACACAGAGTACATTGTCCATGTCCAGAGCATCAGCATGGGAGGCAGCAGTCCTCCCAGTGACCCGGTCAGCTTCAGAACTCCCAGAGAGTCTGAGAAACTGGCCTCCACAGGCCCAGGTAGGTAACACACACACACACACTCGTTTTGTCTTTCAAACACACATGCACACACACACAATCAAAAAAATGATATTTTTTTCTCGTTTTCTCACAACGGGGTTCCAGCTTCATACAACACCTTATACAATGTCCTGTTAAAATGTCCTGTTAAAATGTCCTGGCTATTGTACCGTTTTAATACAGAGTAGAAACGCCTGGCTGTTCTTTGCCAGACCCCCCCCCCCCCCCACCCCAAAAATGTAATTCCCATTTGTAATGCTAAAGCTGTTAACTAGAGCAACTTCCAGTTTGACCACCTCCTCTCTCAGCGACCCAGATACACACAGAGGAGAGAAAGACATCAGCCCTTACATCACACCGCGGATAAACAGATTACACTGGGGATGTTGGGAAAACATTAGGGATTGTAAAATACTAGGTGCCACGGTTACATTTAGATAACCTTATTTTTATCATCTTGTTTCAACGTTTAAAGGACGTTATTCGTACTATTGAGAAATGTTCTGAAGAAATCAAAATAAAATACAAAACAATTGAGAATCAGTCGTGAAGGAGCAGATTATCACAGTACCATACAGAACATTATGACATCCTCCTAATCCACCAGATTATCACAGTACCATACAGAACATTATAACATCCTCCTAAACCACCAGATTATCACAGTACCATACAGAACATTATAACATCCTCCTAAACCACCAGATTATAACAGTACCATACAGAACATTATGACATCCTCCTAATCCACCAGATTATCACAGTACCATACAGAACATTATAACATCCTCCTAAACCACCAGATTACCACAGTACCATACAGAACATTATGACATCCTCCTAAACCACCAGATTACCACAGTACCATACAGAACATTATAACATCCTCCTAATCCACCAGATTATCACAGTACCATACAGAACATTATGACATCCTCCTAATCCACCAGATTATCACAGTACCATACAGAACATTATAACATCCTCCTAATCCACCAGATTATCACAGTACCATACAGAACATTATGACATCCTCCTAAACCACCAGATTACCACAGTACCATACAGAACATTATAACATCCTCCTAATCCACCAGATTATCACAGTACCATACAGAACATTATAACATCCTTCTAATCCACCAGATTATCACAGTACCATACAGAACATTATGACATCCTCCTAATCCACCAGATTACCACAGTACCATACAGAACATTATAACATCCTCCTAATCCACCAGATTATCACAGTACCATACAGAACATTATGACATCCTCCTAAACCACCAGATTACCACAGTACCATACAGAACATTATAACATCCTCCTAATCCACCAGATTATCACAGTACCATACAGAACATTATAACATCCTTCTAATCCACCAGATTATCACAGTACCATACAGAACATTATGACATCCTCCTAATCCACCAGATTATCACAGTACCATACAGAACATTATGACATCCTCCTAAACCACCAGATTACCACAGTACCATACAGAACATTATGACATCCTCCTAATCCACCAGATTATCACAGTACCATACAGAACGTTATAACATCCTCCTAATCCACCAGATTATCACAGTACCATACAGAACATTATGACATCCTCCTAATCCACCAGATTATCACAGTACCATACAGAACATTATGACATCCTCCTAAACCACCAGATTACCACAGTACCATACAGAACATTATGACATCCTCCTAAACCACCAGATTACCACAGTACCATACAGAACATTATAACATCCTCTTAATCCACCAGATTATCACAGTACC
>NC_143039.1:75016114-75031114 GCF_057628025.1 Oncorhynchus mykiss | reverse complement strand
CCTTTTGCCACATTTCAGGCTTCAAACATAAAGATATAAAACTGTATTTTTTTGTGAAGAATCAACAACAAGTGGGACACAATCATGAAGTGGAACGACATTTATTGGATATTTCAAACTTTTTTAACAATTCAGAAACTGAAAAATTGGGCGTGCAAAATTATTCAGCCCCTTTACTTTCAGTGCAGCAAACTCTCTCCAGAAGTTCAGTGAGGATCTCTGAATGATCCAATGTTGACCTTAATTCTTCACAAAAAAATACAGTTTTATATCTTTATGTTTGAAGCCTGAAATGTGGCAAAAGGTCGCAAAGTTCAAGGGGGCTGAATACTTTCGCAAGGCACTGTAGACACCTGTTCTGAAAGGCCCCAGAGTCTGCAACACCACCAAGCAAGCAGCACCATGAAGACCAAGGAGTTCTCCAAACATGTCAGGGACAAAGTTGTGGAGAAGTACAGATCAGGGTTGGGTTATAAAAAAATATCAGAAACTTTGAACATCCCACAGAGCACCATTAAATCCATTATTCAAAAATGATAAGAATCTGGCACCACAACAAACCTGCCAAGAGAGGGCCGCCCACCAAAACTCACGGACCAGGCAAGGAGGGCATTAATCAGAGAGGCAACAAAGAGACCAAAGATTACTCTGAAGGAGCTGCAAATCTCCACAGCGGAGATTGGAGTATCTGTCCATAGGACCACTTTAAGCCAGACACTCCACAGAGTTGGGCTTTACAGAAGTGTGTCCAGAAAAAAAGCCATTGCTTAAAGAAAAAAATAAGCAAACACGTTTGGTGTTCGCCATAAGGCATGTGGGAGACTCCCCAAACATATATGAAAGTAGGTACTCTGGTCAGATGAGAGATCTTTATGGCCATCAAGGAAAACGCTATGTCTGGCACAAACTCAACACCTCTCATCACCCTGAGAACACAGTGAAGCGTGGTGGCAGCATCATGCTGTGGGTATGTTTTTTGAATCAGCAGGGACTGGGAAACTGGTCAGAATTGAAGGAATGATGGATGGCGCTAAATACAGGTAAATTCTCGAGGGAAACCTGTTTCAGTCTTCCAGAGATTTGAGACTGGGACGGAGGTTCACCTTCCAGCAGGACAATAAGCCTAAGCATACTGCTAAAGCAACACTCAAGTGTTTTAAGGGGAAACATGTAAATGTATTGGAATGGCCTAGTCAAAGCCCAGACCTCAATCCAACTGTGAATCTGTGGTATGACTTATAGATTGCTGTACACCAGCGGAACCCATCCAACTTGAAGGAGCTGGAGCAGTTTTGGGGGGTGAATAAATATGCACACTCAAGTTTTCATTTTTTTTTTGTCTTATTTAAAATCAATTTTAATTCCAGGTTGTAAGTCATCAAAATAGGAAAAAAGGCAAAGGGGATGAATACTTTCACCAGCCTCTGTATTTCCTCTCTGTCTCTCTCTGTTTCTCTCTGTCTCTCTCTCTCTCTCTCTCTCTGTCTCTCTCTGTCTCTATCTCTCTCTCTCTCTCTCTCTCTCTCTCTGTGTCTCTCTCTCTCTCTCTCTCTCTGTCTCTATCTCTCTCTCTGTCTCTCTCTCTCTCTGTCTCTCTCTCTCTCTCTCTCTCCCTCTCTCTCTCTCTCTCTCTCTCTCTCTGTCTCTCTCTCTCTCTCTCTCTCTCTCTCTCTCTCTCCCTCTCGTTCTTTCTCCCTCATCTCTCTCAACTCCTGCAGTAGTCAGTAGTCTGTGTGCCTACTGATGACCACAGGGACTCTGGGTATCTAGCATCATTCAGTCTGCCATCTGTCTGCGGAAATCCAACTCTCACTCACTCTTTAAAGTGCCATTCAGGGTCATATCTAAGGGTTCTTAATACCAGGTCCTTCATGGGCTCTCACCTTTTGAAGAGTACTTAACTCAGGAGGCTCTGACATAGGGAGGCTCCTCTGACTGACAAGGCACTGAACTTTCCCAGATCAATCGTGACTCTTGTTTGAGACCCAGGTTTGCTCCCATCACATTTCAGCCTTAGATGCTTCACCTTTGGTGTTTACAGATCTGAAAGGACTGGATAGATGTCAGCATTATGGTCATGGCAAAGAGCAGGGAATAGAGCAGAACCAATCCACTCTCTCTCTCTCTCCTCAGAGGTATCATCATCAGCCTCATCCTAATGACATGTTAATTAGCCTAGGTCAGGACATGGCTGTGGGGAAACAGAGTAGGAGACATCAAAAAGGCTGCTGGGGGTGTGAGGATGACTCACATCTCTTCCTCAAAACAAGTTAGATTTTCCCTGGTTGCTAGGATTACAACATCTCATTTCCAATATGTGTGGATGTTGTTATGTCTTCCCTTTCTTCTCCAGATGAGATGGTGATAAAGTAGGTGTGTGTGTGTGTGTGTGTGTGTGGTTTCTACAGTTACCTACAGTATAACTGTGTCTCCTCTCTCCAGACGAGGTGAACAGGGAGGAGATGGAACAGGCAGTGCAGCTCAGAGTTGGAGAGCTCATCATCATCGTAGTGGTGCTCGTCATGTGGGCAGGTATGTCAACCGTAACACAACCGCAACACAACCACAACCACAATTCAACCATTAGGCCTAAACAACCATTAAACAACCACATCACATCACACCCATAACACAACCACAACACAACCACAACCACAACCACAATTCAACCATTAGGCCTACACAACCATTAAACAACTGCATCACATCACA
Source organism: Oncorhynchus mykiss (assembly GCF_057628025.1). Taxonomy (NCBI): domain Eukaryota; kingdom Metazoa; phylum Chordata; class Actinopteri; order Salmoniformes; family Salmonidae; genus Oncorhynchus; species Oncorhynchus mykiss. The sequence continues at coordinate 75,028,402 of NC_143039.1, read as the reverse complement.
CTCATAACACAACCACAACACAACCACATCCACAATTCAACCGGTAGGCCTACACAACCATTAAACAACCACATCACATCCCACCCATAACACAACCACAACACAACCACATCCACAATTCAACCGGTAGGCCTACACAACCATTAAACAACCACATCATCACACAACCACAACGCAACACAACCACATTCATGCATCATGCGGACTGGAAGAGAACCTAATTCAACCATGACTACAACTTCAAACATAAGTGTAACAGAACCATAACACAACGTTAACACAACCATATCACAACGTTAACAACCGCAACACAACGTTAACACAACCGTTAACACAACATTAACACAACCAGAATACAACCAAAACACAATGTTAACATACATATGGTACTTTGTTGTTGATTTAATTTTATCCTAGACTAACAAGCACTAGAGAGACAAAAACTAAAAATCACCGGAGATAGAAACTAAAAATCACCGGAGATAGAAACTAAAAATCACTGGAGATAGAAACTAAAAATCACCGGAGATAGAAACTAAAAATCACTGGAGATAGAAACTAAAAATCACCGGAGATAGAAACTAAAAATCACCGGAGATAGAAACTAAAAATCAGCGGAGATAGAAACTAAAAATCACCGGAGATAGAAACTAAAAATCACTGGAGATAGAAACTAAAAATCACCGGAGATAGAAACTAAAAATCACAGGAGATAGAAACTAAAAATCACCGGAGATAGAAACTAAAAATCACAGGAGATAGAAACTAAAAATCACCGGAGATAGAAACTAAAAATCACCGGAGATAGAAACTAAAAATCACCGGAGATAGAAACTAAAAATCATCGGAGATAGAAACTAAAAATCACAGGAGATAGAAACTAAAAATCACAGGAGATAGAAACAAAAAATCACCGGAGATAGAAACTAAAAATCACCGGAGATAGAAACTAAAAATCACCGGAGATAGAAACTAAAAATCACAGGAGATAGAAACTAAAAATCACCGGAGATAGAAACTAAAAATCACAGGAGATAGAAACTAAAAATCACCGGAGATAGAAACTAAAAATCACAGGAGATAGAAACTAAAAATCACCGGAGATAGAAACTAAAAATCACAGGAGATAGAAACTAAAAATCACTGGAGATAGAAACTAAAAATCACCGGAGATAGAAACTAAAAATCATCGGAGATAGAAACTAAAAATCACCGGAGATAGAAACTAAAAATCACCGGAGATAGAAACTAAAAATCACCGGAGATAGAAACTAAAAATCACTGGAGATAGAAACTAAAAATCACAGGAGATAGAAACTAAAAATCATCGGAGATAGAAACTAAAAATCACCGGAGATAGAAACTAAAAATCACCGGAGATAGAAACTAAAAAATCACTGGAGATAGAAACTAAAAATCACCGGAGATAGAAACTAAAAATCACAGGAGATAGAAACTAAAAATCACCGGAGATAGAAACTAAAAATCACCGGAGATAGAAACTAAAAATCACCGGAGATAGAAACTAAAAATCACAGGAGATAGAAACTAAAAATCACCGGAGATAGAAACTAAAAATCACCGGAGATAGAAACTAAAAATCACCGGAGATAGAAACTAAAAATCACAGGAGATAGAAACTAAAAATCACCGGAGATAGAAACTAAAAATCACAGGAGATAGAAACTAAAAATCACCGGAGATAGAAACTAAAAATCACCGGAGATAGAAACTAAAAATCACCGGAGATAGAAACTAAAAATCATCGGAGATAGAAACTAAAAATCACAGGAGATAGAAACTAAAAATCACAGGAGATAGAAACAAAAAATCACCGGAGATAGAAACTAAAAATCACCGGAGATAGAAACTAAAAATCACCGGAGATAGAAACTAAAAATCACAGGAGATAGAAACTAAAAATCACCGGAGATAGAAACTAAAAATCACAGGAGATAGAAACTAAAAATCACCGGAGATAGAAACTAAAAATCACAGGAGATAGAAACTAAAAATCACCGGAGATAGAAACTAAAAATCACAGGAGATAGAAACTAAAAATCACTGGAGATAGAAACTAAAAATCACCGGAGATAGAAACTAAAAATCATCGGAGATAGAAACTAAAAATCACCGGAGATAGAAACTAAAAATCACCGGAGATAGAAACTAAAAATCACCGGAGATAGAAACTAAAAATCACTGGAGATAGAAACTAAAAATCACAGGAGATAGAAACTAAAAATCATCGGAGATAGAAACTAAAAATCACCGGAGATAGAAACTAAAAATCACCGGAGATAGAAACTAAAAAATCACTGGAGATAGAAACTAAAAATCACCGGAGATAGAAACTAAAAATCACAGGAGATAGAAACTAAAAATCACCGGAGATAGAAACTAAAAATCACCGGAGATAGAAACTAAAAATCACCGGAGATAGAAACTAAAAATCACAGGAGATAGAAACTAAAAATCACCGGAGATAGAAACTAAAAATCACCGGAGATAGAAACTAAAAATCACCGGAGATAGAAACTAAAAATCACAGGAGATAGAAACTAAAAATCACCGGAGATAGAAACTAAAAATCACCGGAGATAGAAACTAAAAATCACCGGAGATAGAAACTAAAAATCACAGGAGATAGAAACTAAAAATCACAGGATATAGAAACTAAAAATCACCGGAGATAGAAACTAAAAATCACAGGAGATAGAAACTAAAAATCACCGGAGATAGAAACTAAAAATCACCGGAGATAGAAACTAAAAATCACCGGAGATAGAAACTAAAAATCACAGGAGATAGAAACTAAAAATCACCGGAGATAGAAACTAAAAATCACCGGAGATAGAAACTAAAAATCACAGGAGATAGAAACTAAAAATCACCGGAGATAGAAACTAAAAATCACAGGAGATAGAAACTAAAAATCACCGGAGATAGAAACTAAAAATCACCGGAGATAGAAACTAAAAATCACCGGAGATAGAAACTAAAAATCACCGGAGATAGAAACTAAAAATCACAGGAGATAGAAACTAAAAATCACCGGAGATAGAAACTAAAAATCACCGGAGATAGAAACTAAAAATCACCGGAGATAGAAACTAAAAATCACCGGAGATAGAAACTAAAAATCACCGGAGATAGAAACTAAAAATCACAGGAGATAGAAACTAAAAATCACTGGAGATAGAAACTAAAAATGCAGGACCAATGACTTGGCCGGCTGACTTTGATAAGCAACCAGAAATAACTAGCGATTTTCCGGTTCATTAAAAAAGCTTAGATATCGTTTGTGTTTTCATGTGTTGAATCGATTCAACCCTTTTCCAGGTTATCTTTCTAGAAAATAAACAGTCAGCTAACTAGTCTAAATATTCTGATGTAACTATCTCCTTGCTCCTGCTTTGTAGTGTACCCCTCAGTTTTATCTACACACTCTGCTATGAATGCATACAGTGCATACATACAATTGCATACAATGCATACATATACCACTGCTGGATGAATCTCTATTACTCAAACATGGAGTCCACAATTACCCAGCTAGATACAAATGAAAAAAAAGATGGAAGATGAAGGAAGAAGATTGGTGGAAAGACAGAGAGAGCAGGAATGAAGAGAGAGTAGAGAGAGGTAAAGAAGGAGATGGAGGACGAGAGAGCAGGAATGAAGAGAGAGTAGAGAGAGGTAAAGAAGGAGATGGAAGACAGAGAGAGCAGGAATGAAGAGAGAGTAGAGAGAGGTGAAGAAGGAGAAGGAAAACAGAGAGAGCAGGAATGAAGAGAGAGTAGAGAGAGGTAAAGAAGGAGATGGAGGACAGAGAGAGCAGGAATGAAGAGAGAGTAGAGAGAGGTAAAGAAGGAGATGGAAGACAGAGAGCAGGAATGAAGATTGAGTAGAGAGAGGTAAAGAAGGAGATGGAAGACAGAGAGAGCAGGAATGAAGAGAGAGTAGAGAGAGGTAAAGAAGGAGATGGAGGACAGAGAGAGCAGGAATGAAGAGAGAGTAGAGAGAGGTAAAGAAGGAGATGGAAGACAGAGAGAGCAGGAATGAAGAGAGAGTAGAGAGAGGTGAAGAAGGAGATGGAAAACAGAGAGAGCAGGAATGAAGAGAGAGTAGAGAGAGGTAAAGAAGGAGATGGAGGACAGAGAGAGCAGGAATGAAGAGAGAGTAGAGAGAGGTAAAGAAGGAGATGGAAAACAGAGAGAGCAGGAATGAAGAGAGAGTAGAGAGAGGTAAAGAAGGAGATGGAGGACAGAGAGAGCAGGAATGAAGAGAGAGTAGAGAGAGGTAAAGAAGGAGATGGAAGACAGAGAGAGCAGAGAGAGGTAAAGAAGGAGATGGAAGCCAGAGAGAGCAGGAATGAAGAGAGAGTAGAGAGAGGTAAAGAAGGAGATGGAAGACAGAGAGAGCAGGAATGAAGAGAGAGTAGAGAGAGGTAAAGAAGGAGATGGAGGACAGAGAGAGCAGGAATGAAGAGAGAGTAGAGAGAGGTAAAGAAGGAGATGGAAGACAGAGAGAGCAGAGAGAGGTAAAGAAGGAGATGGAAGACAGAGAGAGCAGGAATGAAGAGAGAGTAGAGAGAGGTAAAGAAGGAGATGGAAGACAGAGAGAGCAGGAATGAAGAGAGAGTAGAGAGAGGTAAAGAAGGAGATGGAAGACAGAGAGAGCTGGAATGAAGAGAGAGTAGAGAGAGGTAAAGAAGGAGATGGAGGACAGAGAGAGCAGGAATGAAGAGAGAGTAGAGAGAGGTAAAGAAGGAGATGGAAGACAGAGAGAGTAGAGAGAGGTAAAGAAGGAGATGGAAGACAGAGAGAGCAGGAATGAAGAGAGAGTAGAGAGAGGTAAAGAAGGAGATGGAAGACAGAGAGAGCAGGAATGAAGAGAGTAGAGAGAGGTAAAGAAGGAGATGGAAGACAGAGAGAGCAGGAATGAAGAGAGAGTAGAGAGAGGTAAAGAAGGAGATGGAAGACAGAGAGAGCAGGAATGAAGAGAGAGTAGAGAGAGGTAAAGAAGGAGATGGAAGACAGAGAGAGCTGGAATGAAGAGAGAGTAGAGAGAGGTAAAGAAGGAGATGGAGGACAGAGAGAGCAGGAATGAAGAGAGAGTAGAGAGAGGTAAAGAAGGAGATGGAAGACAGAGAGAGTAGAGAGAGGTAAAGAAGGAGATGAAGACAGAGAGAGCAGGAATGAAGAGAGAGTAGAGAGAGGTAAAGAAGGAGATGGAAGACAGAGAAAAAAAGAGTGGTGGTAAAGAAAAAGTGAGAGCAAGAACGAGAGAAAGGGAGAGGGAAAACAAGACACGGAATGTGAGGAGAAAACAGACAGAGAGAGAGTTGCCTTGGTTTTTAAATTGGACCTATGGGGCGATAGTAATGCCAGACAGATTCCCCGTTATGCTTTGATTTTTATTTGAGATGAGCACTGGTAGATGGTGGTGAAGACAGACAGGCTAGCAGGCAGGCAGACAGACAGGATTACAGGCAGACAGGGAGGCAGGCAGGCAGGCAGGCAGAACGACAGACAGGTAGACAGGCAGGCTAGCAGGCAGGCAGGCAGGCAGGCAGACAGACAGACAGACAGACAGACAGACAGACAGACAGACAGACAGACAGACAGACAGACAGACAGACAGGCAGGCAGGCAGGCAGCCAGGCAGGCAGGCAGAACGACAGACAGGTAGACAGGCAGGCAGACAGACAGGATTACAGGCAGACAGGATTACAGACAGGTAGACAGGCAGACAGGGAGGCAGGCAGGCAGTTAGACAGGCTTACAGACAGACAGACAGACAGACAGAAAGACAGGCAGACAGACAGGCAGATAGCAGCTCTCAGCAGCTACAGTAGGACTGAGAGAATAGTGGAGAGGAGAGGAGATTCATCTCTCTCTCTCTCTCTCGCTCCCTAAATTCAAATTTCAATTTAAGGGTGTTTTATTGACATGGAAGCATACATACATTAACATTGCCAAAGCAAGTGAACTAGATCGTATACAAAAGTGAAATAAACAATACAAAATATAAACAGTAAACTTTACACATACAGAAGTTCCAAAAGAATAAAGACATAACAAATGTCATATTACGTATATATATATATATACAGTGTTGTAACAATGGGCAAATAAAGTAAGTACAAAACATTAATATAAGTTGTCTTTACAATGGTGTTCGTTCTTCACTGGTTGCCCTTTTCTCATGGCAACAGGTCACAAATCTTGCTGCTGTGACGGCACACTGTGGAATTTCACCCAGTAGATATGGGAGTTTATCAAAATTGGATTTGTTTTCGAATTCTTTGTGGATCTGTGTAATCTGAGGGAAATATGTCTCTCTAATATGGTCATACATTGGGCATGAGGTTAGGAAGTGCAGCTCAGTTTCCACCTCATTTTGTGGGCAGTGAGCACATAGCCTGTCTTCTCTTGAGAGTCATGTCTGCCTACGGCGGCCTTTCTCAATAGCAAGGCTATGCTCACTGAGTCTGTACATAGTCAAAGCTTTCCGTAAGTTTGGGTCAGTCACAGTGGTCAGGTATTCTGCTACTGTGTACTCTCTGTTTAGGGACAAATAGCATTCTAGTTTGCGCTGTTTTTTTGTTAATTCTTTCCAATGTGTCAAGTAATTATCTTTTTGTTTTCTCATGATTTGGTTGGGTCTAATTGTGCTGCTGTCCTGGGGCTCTGTGGGGTGTGTTTGTGTTTGTGAACAGAGACCCAGTACCAGCTTGCTTAGGGGACTCTTCTCCAGGTTCATCTCTCTGTAGGTGATAGCTTTGTTATGGACTGTTTGGGAATTGCTTCCTTTTAGGTGGTTGTAGAATTTAACGTCTCTTTTCTGGATTTTGATAATTAGTGGGTATCGGCCTAATTCTGCTCTGCATGCATTATTTGGTGTTCTACATTGTACAGAGAAGATATTTTTGCAGAATTCTGCATGCAGAGTCTCAATTGAGTGTTTGTCCCATTTTGTGAATTCTTGGTAGGTGAGTGGAAACCAGACCTCACAACCATAAAGGGCAATGGGCTATATAACTGATTTAAGTATTTTTAGCCAGATCCTAATTGGGATGTTGAGTTGCATGTTATTTTTGATGGCATAGAAGGCCCTTCTTGCATAGTCTCTTAGATCTCTCTCTGTCTCTCTGTCTCTCTCTCTCTCTCTCTCTCTCTCTCTCTCTCTCTCTCTCTTTATTTCTCTCTCCCTCTGTCTTTGTCTTTGTCTCTTTCTCTCCCCCTCTCTCTCTCTGTCTCTCCCTCTGTCTGTGTCTCTTTCTCTCCCCCTCTCTTTGTCTCTCTCTCTGTCTCTCCCTCTGTCTTTGTCTCTTTCTCTCCCCCTCTCTTTGTCTCTCTCTCTGTCTCTCCTTATGTCTTTGTCTCTTTCTCCCCCCCTCTCTCTGTCTCTCTCTCTTTGACTCTCTCTCTCTGTCTCTCCCTCTGTCTTTGTCTCTTTCTCCCCCCTCTCTTTGTCTCTCTCTCTGTCTCTCCCTCTGTCTTTGTCTCTTTCTCCCCCCTCTCTTTGTCTCTCTCTCTGTCTCTCCCTCTGTCTTTGTCTCTTTCTCCCCCATCTCTTTGTCTCTCTCTCTGTCTCTCCCTCTGTCTTTGTCTCTCTCTCTGTCTCTCTCTCTGCCTCTCCCTCTGTCTTTGTCTCTTTCCCCCCCCTCTCTCTGTCTCTGTCTCTGTCTCTCTCTCTCTCTCTCTCTCTCTTTCTCTCTCTCTGTCTCTCTCTGTCTTTCTCTCTGTCTCTCTCTCTGTCTCTCTCTGTCTCTCTCTCTCTCTGTCTCTATCTGTCTCTCTCTCTGTCTCTCTCTGTCTCTCTCTGTCTCTCTCTCTCTGTCTCTCTCTGTCTCTCTCTCTGTCTCTCTCTGTCTCTCTCTGTCTCTCTCTCTGTCTCTCTCTGTCTCTCTCTGTCTCTCTCTGTCTCTCTCTGTCTCTCTCTCTCTCTCTCTGTCTTTCTCTGTCTCTCTCTCTGTCTCTCTCTGTCTCTCTCTGTCTCTCTCTCTCTCTCTCTCTCTGTCTCTCTCTCTGTCATTTCAGACAGTAGACAGGCAGGCTGTCATTCAGACAGTGAAATAAAGGAGCCTGTTTCATAACTCATCTTTCTCTTTTCCCTCCCTCCCTCCCTCCCTCCCTCCCTCCCTCCCTCCCTCCCTCCCTCCCTCCCTCCCTCCCTCCCTCCCTCCCTCCCTCCCTCCCTCCCTCAGGTGTGATCCTCCTGTTCTGTCGTCAGTATGACATCATCAAAGACAACGAGCCCAACAACAACAAGGACAAAGCCAAGACCTCGTCAGAGTGCAGTACGCCAGAACACCCACAGGGGGGGCTACTGCGCAGCAACGTCTGAAAACAGCCCCCACTGGCCACTCACCTATATGGCAATAACCTCCAATCCTATTCCTCAGGACAGGTGAGGCTACACAGCCAACCAGAACCGTCATACCTGAGGCTGCATCCTGATTCTTCATACTTCTCCTGAAGTGTGCGTGTCCTTGTATCTACAACATGACGATCACCACTACGATGATGATGAGCTCTCCAGCTCCGAGCTAAGACCCCTGACACCATCTCCTCCACAAATCAGCACCTCAGACTACAGCACAGCACCACACCAGGAACCCAGCCCAGCCAATCCCAGCAGCACAGCCCCGCACCAGGAACCCAGCCCAGCCAATCCCAGCAGCACAGCCCCGCACCAGGAACCCAGCCCAGCCAATCCCAGCAGCACAGCCCCGCACCAGGAACCCAGCCCAGCCAATCCCAGCAGCCCAGCAGCACAGCCCACGATGGACCACAATCACCTACCACCCAGAGTGGGGAGACTGAAGAGGTGTAGGGTGAAGCTGCCCCGAGACGCTGATCTTGGGTCAGCGTCTAGGGTTGTGCCTTTCAGATTATAATACACAAGGTTAAATGGACACGGGAGGCCTGATCATAGATCAGCACTCCCACTCTGAGGTGCTTTATGAACAGAGAGGAATTGACAGGTTTGGTCAGAAAGTTCCAGCTAGACTATCAGAGGGCAAGGTAAAGTTATTATCATATTGCTTAAACCTATCAAATCATTTCAGATCGCAACAGATGTCTAGAGGGAAGGGGCTAAGTGATTGTTTCTGGACAAGGAGCCTCTGTCTCCCCCTCCCTCTCTCCAGATCACTGTCTCTTACACTCTCTATCTCCCTCCCTCGCCAGATCACTGTCTCTACACTCTTTATCTCCCTCTCTCCAGATCCCGGTCTCTACACTCTCTATCTCCCTCTCCCCAGATCACTGTCTCTACACTCTCTGTCTCCCTCCCTCGCCAGATTACTGTCTCTACACTCTCTATCTCCCTCTCTCCAGATCACTGTCTCTACACCCTCTATCTCCCCCATCATTAAGTCCTATTTTGCACAGGAATATGAGTTGTTTTAGAGCCCCTCCTAAACCCTCTGACTCATAAGGAAGGTGACTTCCCCTCCTAAACCCTCTGACTCATAAGGAAGATGACTTCCCCTCCTAAACCCTCTGACTCATAAGGAAGGTGACTGCCCCTCCTAAACCCTCAGACTCATAAGGAAGGTGACTTCCCCTCCTAAACCCTCTGACTCATAAGGAAGATGACTTCCCCTCCTAAACCCTCTGACTCATAAGGAAGGTGACTGCCCCTCCTAAACCCTAGCCTCTGACTCATAAGGAAAATGACTTCCCCTCCGTCTGTCTCTCTTCCTGGGCTGAAACCTTGTTGCCCTTGTTAGTTGTCCTCCTACAGTATCCAATCTGAAGGATAAAATCTGACACAGTTTTTATAACAGCATATAGCAGGGTCAGAGAGAAGACTGGCTGGAGAAGATGGCCCACTATCCCCTACCCTCTGCACCCTATTCCCTACCCCCTACCCTCTACCCCCTACACCCCTATCCCCTACCCTCTACACCCTATTCCCTACCCCCTATCCCTTATACCCCAATCCTCTACACCCTATTCCCTACACCCCTATCCTCTACACCCTATCCCCTACCCTCTACACACTATTCCCTACCCCCTATCCCTTACACCCCAATCCTCTACACCATATCCTCTACACACTATTCCCTACACCCCTATCCTCTACACCCTATACCCTATTCCCTATGTAAAACATTACTTTTGACCAGGGCCCAATGCCAGTCTGGCCCTGTCTTTTTCATTCATCGATTTCTCTACCCAACAGATGAGGAATTTATGGACTCAGAGTTATGAAAAGATCTGACAGATAGTATTGTTGGAGTGAAGTAGTTTACCTGACAGATAGTATTGTTGGAGTGAAGTAGTTTACCTGACAGATAGTATTGTTGGAGTGAAGTAGTTTACCTGAGATAGTATTGTTGGAAGTGAAATATTTTACCTGACAGATAGTATTGTTGGAGTGAAGAATTTGACCTCTTTAAAGGCAGGGTTTTACAGGGATCCAGTCTGATTGGCTCCTGGATCATTACAGGGATCCAGTCTGATTGGCTCCTGGATCATTACAGGGATCCAGTCTGATTGGCTCCTGGATCATTACAGGGATCCAGTCTGATTGGCTCCTGGATCATTACAGGAATCCAGTCTGATTGGCTCCTGGATCAATAGGAGCATTAAATCAGAGCAGAGGGAGAGGGGAACACACACAGAGAGAGAGAGAGAGAGCACACACACAGGAAAACACACACACACAGAGAGAGAGAGAGAACAGCAGAGTGACACACACTCATTTCAATTCAAGGGGCTTCATTGGCATGGGAAACATGGTAACATTGCCAAAGCAAGTCTCTGTCTCTCTGTCTCTCTCTGAGCAGTGTGGGGAGTAGGAGACATCTCAGAAATCCGTTAAAGACTCAGTGTGTCAGGGAGATGGCCATAACTTTCCCATCTCCATCATCCATTTGGCTAACGTGCTGAACCCTCGACTCAACACCCATCCCTCTCTCTCTTTCCAGCTCTCTCTCCCTCTATTTTCACATTCTATTCCCTCGTTCAACTTGTCTCAGCTTTCCATCCATCCATCTTTCTGTCTTTTCCATGTCTGCACTTTCCTTCTCCCTCTCTCTCTTTCTCTCTCTCTCTCCCTCCCTCTTGGAACCTCCCCTCACCCCATCACCCATCCCTCACTCTCATTTATCATCCCTCCCTCTCTCTTTGCCCTCTTTACCCCTCACATACTCCCTTGAAACCATCTCTCTCTCTCTCCTCTCTTTCTCCTCCACCAGGTCCTGCACACTCATTTATCAACCTCTCCCTCTCGGTCTCCCCTCTCTCCCGACAGCCATCTCGCTCTCGTTTATCATCCTCCTCTCCTCTCCATTCCTCCCTTCATCCTCTCTCCCTCCCTCTATGACAGAGACAGTATAACTCTACTTTAATGACGGCTAATTATTTCTGGCTGGCAGAGAGGAGTATTAGAGACGGAGGGAGAGAAGGAGGGAGGGACAGAAGGAGGGAGGGAGAGAGAGAAGGAGGGAGAGACAGAAGGAGGGAGGGAGAGAGAGAAGGAGGGAGGGACAGAAGGAGGGAGGGAGAGAGAGAAGGAGGGAGGGAGAGAAGGAGGGAGGGACAGAAGGAGGGAGGGACAGAAGGAGGGAGGGAGAGAAGAGAAGAAAGAAGGAGGGGAGGAAGGAAGGAGGGAGGGAAGAGGAGAGTGAGAAATAGACACTATCGATACTTTGTCTTGGGCGTCTTATATAAGATGTAGGTGGATGAGGCAGAGGGAGGTGAGGGGAGAGAGGAGAGGGTGTGGGGGGGGGGGGGGGGGGAGCAACAACAAGGCTACCAATTGTTTCTTACACATTCCTCTATTTTCCTCCACAGTTTATTTCCCTTCTGTTTCTCGTCAGTTCTCTTCCTCTCCGGCTTTTCCACGTCAACACTATTCTCTTTGAGAAAACTAGAGCAATATGAGAGAAAGAGGGAAGGAGAGAAGTTAGATGGAGGGAGAATGATGGCTGAAAAGAGAGAGAGAGAGAGGGAGAGGGAGAGGGAGAGGGAGTGAGAGAGAGAGAGAGAGACAGAGAGAGAGAGAGAGAGAGAGAGAGAGAGAGAGAGAGAGAGAGAGAGGGAGAGAGAGAGAGAAAGAGAGAGAGAGAAAGAGAGAGAGAGAGAGAGACCTAATTCAACAGCGGCATCTATGCATTATGACTTGAAACAGCCACACTATATCCAGTGTACAGCTATTATACAGAGAAACAGCATCTGACCCAGGACAGCTATCCAGCCAGCCAATCACACCCACAACCACACAAACACACACACATACACAAATACACCAACACACACACACACA